>NW_010236898.1:14483-21170 GCF_000690775.1 Eurypyga helias
AAGCCCTGCTGGAAGGCACGTGCGGCTCCATTGCGGGTATTTCCATACCCTCCCTGGAGGTCACCACGTGCCAGGGGTCGCTGGTCAACTGGCAGCTGCTCAGCCAGACCTGATGCGTGGGATCTCAAAGCTGAAGAGAGGCTATCATATTTTATCACAAGGGGAAGTGCCACTGCAGAAGAACATGAAATGTCAGAGGGATGAGATTCTTGCTCAGCATTCAGTGGACTCTCAGTTTTATCTGTTCCTTTCCAAAATGAGAATGTCTTTAAAGGGGAAAAAACAATGAAATGAAGATTTCATCGTTTCTTGAGCAAAATCCAAACATCAAATAATTACAATTTACTTTCATTTAAATTTTTTTATGAAAGTCATGCATACATCCTATGTTTATAATTTTATATATATACTTTTAGTAGTTACAATTATTTCTGGCTTTTCTCCCAGCACAGTTTTGCTTTATTGTTGGTAGCCAGCGATGTCTGTTCCGCAGCCCGCGGTAACGTCTGCAGCACTGCAGGTCTCCTTGTTGACCTTCAGAGATTTGACATTGATGAGAAGTTACTGTTTTCTTCATCTTGCAGATAAAATACAGACGGCCGCACAAGAAGGGTCTTGTTGTTCTTTTCGTTTGAGGTTGCTCAGGGAGTTGGCGCAGGGCTGAGAGCGATGGTCACACACACCCTGCCCAGGAGCTTGGTTCTTCCCAAACGTGTCCGCTGCTTTTCCAGCGGTGGGTGGAAGCAGAGGAGATATGCTGCCTCTCTGAGGAAAGCCCTGCAGAAACACCCTTCTGCAGCATTCTGTGTTAGGGAGAGAAAGGTGTTTAAAGCATTTAAGGTATCAGCACAGAAAACGTGCTTGGTGGTAGCTACTTTGTAGCTCAAACAAGCCTTTAACAGGTATAATTTGGTTATGATATTTGCCATCTGAAGTACAGCTTTGTAATCAGTGACCTTAGGAGAGAGCAATACTCATTGTTTCTGTGTAGCAAAGTTTGAGGAGAAAGGATTACTTTGGTTTTTGTCCTGGGAGAGCAGTCTGCAGCTGACCCAGGAGTGTTTTGGAATAAGACCCTAAAGCCCTTAGGGATGACAAGCGCTACGTAAATCAAAGGTAGTGAGGATATGGCAAGACAGGAAGTCATAAATTCTGGAAGTAAGCTGGCCCACTTGTATACAAAGTTCGGTTTAGATTTTTCGTAGGATTTATGCTGCAGTGTAAAAGACTGGGGCATAAAATCACTTGGCAAGCAGTTCTCTGGAGAAATGGTTTCAGTCTGCATTTGGCAGAGCTCTCGTGTGGCCCAGGAACTACTTCTTCAGAGACTGATGACAGGTAAATAAGAATGCGAGGCACTGTCAATAAAGTGAAATTTCACTGATCAGAAGCCTAAACCACCACTATAAAAAAGGTTAGAAGGCTGCAAATCAATTTAGTTGAAAATGGTTAATCTGGTGTATTCTGTGCTAATGTAAGTTTGTAGGAGGGGAGCAGGTGGTGGGGAGAGTTTTTCCAGAGCTAGACCATGGCATTTTTTCCATTTTAAAGCCAATGTAAGGAGCCAGTATCTCATACAGCCCAAGTATAGTATCTTGCTGCTGGAATTGTTGAACTGGAGTAGACATGGGTTGGTACTGTGCAAAGGTTCCTATTGTACCAGGGTTTGGGACACCTGGATTTTGTTTTCAGCACTGTGTAACTTCAGGCAAGTCACCTCATTTTTTAGCAAGATTTTATTTATTCCCTGTAAAACAGAGATGATATGTAGCGACATCTTGGAGCAGGGTCACCTCAAAACAGACTTCTTTCAATGTCCAGCTCAGGAAACCAATCTTATGAAGCACTTATGCCACAGAAAGTGGGAGGAACTCATAGATCCCTCCCTTATGTTAGAGAAAACAGTGTCTGACAATTCTTCATGAGCCATGTTGTCATTCCAGGATCTGATATAGTCGCTGAGGCTAAGACAGTGAACCGAATCAGCAGAAATGAATTAATGTTTTGTCAGAGTGTATCTGACATAGCATTTGCAAGTTAGTATCCCATTGCATGACTTCTTTCCTGCAATGTTTTGGAGGGGCAACGGTAGCCTTGAGAATGAGTTCTTCCATAGCAGAGCCATAATTTCTATTTCTATAGTCATCTAAGCTTCTCTGAAACTAAGTAAAACACTGCTACGGTGTTACGTGTGCTTGATTCTGATCAGAAGCAGAATACTCGTTTGCATCTGAGGAGAAGAGTCTAAAGAAAATCCATTAAACTTTGATTGGAAAGAACAGTCATGTGCATTCGGATTATCATGTATGGAATTTATTTTTTATTATTCCTTGTGTTTACTTTTATTACATTTCTTTCCTTTTATTTTTCATGCAGTTCTGCCATTAAGTCTTCAGACACTAATTAATGGAATTTGTACCCCAATGTATACCACCAAACTGCCTGGTGGAGCAGTAAACAGCTCACAAGTGAGTTTTCTACAGTAAATGCAGAAACTATAGGTCCTTTGTTGTGTAATTTAGCTATTTGGAGTACCTAAATAGGGATAGGACAGGGCAGACTGAGAAGTACTGTTCTCCCCTTCATGGTCAGATCAGCTGAGCCAGAACCAGTTTCATAATAAATCACTGATTTCATATTACAAGAAAGAAGAAATGTGGAGTTGCAAGTGTCTCTGCATTGCTCCTTTCTTCCAGGACGTCTTTGCAGTCACAGTAAAGCCCATGTGAAATATAAGATAGTTTTTTTCTATGGATAAAAAACCAGTCTGGATTTCAATGGATGTTCTATGCATAGAAAAATACATATGTACAGGGGTTAAACAAGTCATTATTACCATGTACACTGTAAGGAACCTACATAGGAAGAAGTGTCAGGTAGTCTCAATGCAGTGTTTTGCCAGAAAAAAAATCAAGTGAATTACAGAGGCAATTACAAATTCTTTGATGGCACTGGCAGCAGGAAAGTCTGACCTGTGAGCTACAATGCACCCTTTAAGATGCAGCCAAAGATCTAATTAATAATATACCCAGCTGCTGCAACCGCAGTCTGCCCTTCTGGGCCAGGTAGCTTTATAAGAAGTAACCTGGTAACATTAAAAAGTCAATATGTGGGGTTTTTTCACACTAATATGCATTTCTCTCCATCACAGAGCCAACGACCGGGGTAGCTAAGTATATACGATTCTTCCTCAGTGAAGGAGGAAATGCAGACAGCTTGAGGCCTCTTCCTAACTGACTTTTCCGTGATTTCCTCTGTCTGTTTATGACTTCTGAAGTGAGAACAATGTTTTTGCATAAATAATTGCCCTGAATTCACATTTGGAAGGTATCTACAGGGCTAGAAGTTGGCAACAGATACGGTCATCAGTATCTCTGGTATATGCATCTGCCTGCCAAAGTTTAGGTGGTGCTTTGGTCATCTGTAGACTTGGCTGTGGATTTCTATCCCTGAAGTAGGAAGCCCATATCCTAATGTGGCATGGACTAACCATTTTACACCTAATTTACGGAAAACAGAGGATCTCTGAGGAGGGAGTAGGTAGGAGTTAGATTTTTATGTCAGTGACTGACATAAAATGCTGCTATCATTATAGTCTCACCTACTGAAATTGCTTTCCATGGCCTGGGATGAGGGATTTCTGTACTGTGTTGTAGATTATCAGTTTTTATCTTCATAAATGGACAAGATTGGTGTTGAAAGACTCTTAATAATAAATCCAACATCATCTACAGTTTATAACCATGTTCCAGAATGACCTGGACAATTTTAGAGTGAATTCTGGTAGATGTTATGTCAAAAGGGGCCTCATTGCACCTAGTCAGATCTTAATAAAACAGCAGGGAGCACAATTTGTGTCCTCACCTAAGCTGTTTTAGCTCAGGCTATCCAGGGGGTCCTCCTTTGCCAGCTGTGCTACAGGATGGTAACCTGGGGCAGAGGGGGTGAAAGTGGAGAAAAATCCAAATGTTGCAGTCTAAGACATTGCTACTGCCAGTGGTCTTCCAGGCTGGGCACCCCTGGCAAGGGCTTCAGCAGCTGCTGTGGCAGACACAGGGCTGCTGGATCCTACATTAACAGGGTACCATGCCCCAAGGTCATCAAGATATTCAGTTATTGACTGAGAGGGTGCTGCTGCTTTGAGAGCGTGGTTGGTTTCTGTTGCCTCAGGGATTTCTACGTAGCACCTCCTCACCTTGCAGGGACAGAGCCTTGTGAGGTGCTTACCACTGGGGTCGTGACTCCCACCGTGCCCCCAGGAGCTTTGGTGATTAATAATCCTTAATGACACTTTTGGGATATCTTTTCCTCACACACGCATCATGCTGTCCTTCATTGGCTGCTGGAGGCATAACCTCAGCCTCTCCACCTCCAGCTCCCACACAATGGGTCTCTGACCCTGCAAAAAAACTCATTCCAACTGTCAGTGAAGATGATACTAAGCTTTTTCCATGCAGCACAGGGGTTGGTAGGAAATGTTTTCCAGTGGAAATGTATCTGTTCATGAGGATCTGGTGTACACTTTGGTTTCAAGACAGTAATTCTAGACTTACTGCTAAGGTTGTGGTGCTATCCAGGACCCACTGAAGTCTTTTGGTAATCAGCTGATCTGGATTTAACCCTGGAGACATTTGGGATGATTTCACAAACTGTGTTACTTAGAGGGAGGAGGAACTGTGATATGGGGAGCTTATTGCAATGCCTTTGGTGGGCCCCAAAGGGAAAAGGCTGGATTCTGTTTCTACAGACCTCTAGCAAAGTACTGCCATGGGCTGTTGCCCAGAAAACTGGCTATTTTTTGCATAATAAATCTTCCTTTTGGAGAAGAGATTACCAACTACATCAGACCCTGGCTGTTTGTCTTGCACTGCCTCCCCCATCCCATGCGCATGGCATGTTGATGTCAAGTCCCATAGCTCCATCACTGTGTAGCCTGGATTCGGCTTCTTGCAGGGAGCCCTTGCCAAGTGACTGTTGAGCCTGTGGCATGAGGCTGCTCTCCTCTGCTCGCTGCACCCTCAATGATGTGCTTCAGCCAGTTGCTCCCCATTGCTGTCATCGCCGGGCTACTTTATTCACTGCCTGCTCCTGCAAGTTGTTTTCCAGTTGTAAAGTGGATGTCCCGTAGCCCCAGGGACCCACAGATGCTCCTTGATCTAGCTGGAAGACCAGAGTCTTGTTGCCTATCCCTTGTTCTGGGGTTTCTGCGCCTCCAGGCTATAAGCCTTGAAACTGTGCAGTAGCACGATTTGGCACATTCGGGAATGGCTGGATCTTTCACACGTTATTGTGATGACAACAATTTGTTCAGTTTTATGGTGTTGCTCCAAGACCTTCCAGACCCTGCTGGTTTCTCACCATCCTCTCCCTTCCCCTCTATCAGTGATCCCACCCTTCTTGGTTGCCACAGCTCTGCAGTTTTCAGGAGCAGAACATTCTTGCACACTAAACCTCAAGGCACCTTCTGCTGTGGCTTCTCCTGAGATATTCCTTTTTTACTTCTTGGCTGCTCTTCCTCCCCCCACACTTCATCTCCGTGTGCTGGAGATTCCTCTGCATGCAGAGTAACTTTTGTAGGCTGGGTCCAAACTGTGTCAGTGAAAGCACTGAGGCAATTTTCCCATGTAATAAATATACTTCACGTGATGCTTAAATCAGATTAGAATGGTGCCCAAGGTGTGTTTTTAATAAACAGGAGAAGAAAATCCTATCCCACCCTACCACCTTCCCCTCCGGATATGGAGTATTTCTTTTAAGTTTGTCTTTTAAGACAGCTTAAAAATGGTCTTTTGGCCTGCTGATTCTCTTTCATCAAGTAGCAAAAAACAACTCTGGCCCTTTCAATCCCAGTGAGCCTCAGCATACCTAGTTGCAAAAAGAAGACTTTTTTTTTAAATTTAATCTGACATCCAAGGGTTATATTCAGCCACAATTCAAAGCACGGCAGATTCTTATTTAATTTCATGGTTAAACTCTGCTGTGAGAATGCTAGACTATTTGCTGTTAGTATTAGCTCTGTGGTATCCCTGGAAGTGTAAAACGGGTGTGTGGTAGAGTAAAAATGGCAGTAAGTATCTAAAAGACCTCCAGCTGAGAACTTTTATCAGATAGCTCTCTGTTTTGTTTTATTTTCCTTCTTCCATGTTAAAACTCATCTGTTGTAAACAGGCATAATTCTATTTGGGTCATGGCAAGGATTAAAGGAAATATTCCACTTTTTTTCTTACCTACGCGGAGGAGGAGCTTCAAAGCCTCAGCCGTGCTTGGCATCCGTGTGTGCTGGGTCTGCCTGAAGGACTTGGAAGGGAAGGCAGAGAGCAGACCCCAGGGAGCGCAGGGCAGGGGTAACTCGCTGGCCAGGCTGGCAGCAGGGCAGCGGGAGGACTGAGTCACAGCCCTGCATCCTCTGCCTCCTGGCCCAAAGCACCTCCTTCCCCCTCTCTTTAACATTAATAAAGGTTTTTTCCTGATGCCTCCGACAGCTCAGTGGAACAGCCATCTAGCCTCATAGGGGATGTGATGAGCAGCACTTAGGCATTTTTTGCTTGCTATATTCTTCTATATTATTTTTTTATGAAGCGCTTTTAGTTTCAAGGAGCAGCTGAGAAAATGGAGGGTAACTCTGCTGAGAGGAAGCCTTTGCTGCAGAAGCAAAGCCTGTGCTTAGAATCACAGAATCACAGAATG
>NW_010236899.1:0-2664 GCF_000690775.1 Eurypyga helias
GGCTGCTGTGTGGGCAGACCGGCACAGCCGTCTTTGGGGGCTGACAGCTCTTCTTGCTGCTCCTCTTCTGCTCCTACAGACTCTGCAAGCCCCTGACTCGCAGACTGCTGATCCCTCCGTTTGATCCCACCATTTTTCCCATCGTCTTGTCCCGTGCTGGGGCTGGTTGCGCATTTGGGCAGAGGGCGGAGGATATGCCGGGTCCTGGTCTCCGCATCCCTGAGCAGAGCGAGATCAGGTATTCCTGCAGCCTGTTTTGTGTTTGCTCAGGCTCAGCGAGGCGGCAGCAGCTCCTGCAGCGCCTCAGTGACCTGTCTGGGGGGTTGGACCTACCTGGCACTGGCTTGGCATCGCTGGCTCTGGGGTGAGTGGCACACTGGCTACTCGGAAGTGTTCTTTTACGGCTGTTTCTGAGGTCAGGTTCTTTGATAGTGACCCTGTGCGGCTTCACCTTCACCCTGGGGTGGTTGGAGCACCGAGCTGAGGGACCAGGACCGCTCTTTCACTCCATCTGCACCTGTCTGATGCAGGGACGGCGGCTCTTGCCCTGCGGTGCCGTAACCACCCCTTTCCAGCCAGGTCTTGCCTTGCTGTAGCGCACGGTTTGGGCGGTGGGCGTTTTTTCTTTGACCACTTCCAGGCAAAATGGGTATTTTGGGGGCCTGCACCTGCAGAGGACTTGATCTGATGGCAGATGTGGGTCCCTTCTGCTCCTCCAGCTTGAGAGGAGGAGCGCAGGGCTGCTGCTGGCTCCTCACTGCTGGGGGCTGTGCACCCCAAAACTCGCCCTGCAGATGCAGCATCACCCCGGGGCTGTCGAGGTGAGGGCACACGCGTACCGGTCCTTCCTTCTGTGCACCAGCGGAGGAAACGCTGCCTCGTACGAATTTACATACGACTTGGCAAAATGTATGTTTGTGTCGTTTCTGCAAGAGCAGCAGCCGGCTCTGCCGCTCACACGTTGTGGCGGTAATAGAGGTGCTTGAGTTATAGTGAAACTTATTTCATTTTACAGCTCCTACAGCGTTAACAGATGTACAGGCGTCTGATCCAATCATGCAGCAAGAGATTTTGGGGCCAGTTCTTCCAGTTTTGACAGTGTGTAAGCTAGGAGCAGCCATACATTTTACAAACAAGAATAAACGACCCTTAGCAACATATGTCTGCGCTGGCAGCGCCGACGTAATCATAAATAAGGAACCCTGTGAGGCAGGAATGTATCTGGGCGCTGCATACGGTCAGTACGGACAAAGCATCTGCCTTCCTCCCGTTATATTAATGAGGTGCAGGCACCAGAATCCCTATGCTGTACGGCTGGATTTGCTGGGTGCAGACAAAGGACTTAAAACCCCCAAATGCTCACCCAGAGCAACAGAGCTTTATTTGTTTTAACGCCTGTATTTCATTGGAGTGACGCTGCTCTCCTGCCCGTCTCACGGGGCTGTCGTGCGTTATCGCACCCTGCTCTGTGGTCGTTAGCGTGGCCACACTGGAATTGCTTCGCTAAACTCGGTCCCTGCTTCGGCCCCAGCGTCCCCCCACCGCTGGGTTCTGCTCCCAGCTCAGCGCAGAGGGCACGCCGGGGCCTGAGGGTCTGAGCCTTGCTGCAGCGTGAAGGCCAGCAGCTCCCCTGTGTGCCCTGGGGACAGAAAGGTCCCCCTGACACCGGCATCAGGGACAGAAAGGTCCCTTTGACAACCACCCCGTGCCTTGGGGATGGCATCAAGGACAGAAAGGTCCCTTCGAGACCGCCGCATGCTATACACAGGCCAAACGCTGGGCCCCACGAACTCTCAAAGGGCCAAGCGTGGCTGCCCACGAGCCAGCCGCAGCAGCTCGTGTGGCTGGGCCCACGCTCAGCCTGACTCTGCTCACCCCTAAATTCAAGCCTTGGCCCACTGCTTAACCCAAACAGGGTCACCCCAGACAGCAGCTTCCCTCTGCTTCAGCCCCGCAGCAACAACGGCACAGCCATCGTTGGGTAGAAAGGGAGGGGGAGGGAGCTGGAAGCCGAGTGCACCCTAATAAATTTAATCTCTACGTCATGGTAAAGCGTAGTAGCTATATTTATTTCTCCTTGCAATCAAAACAATACTAGCTTTGGGCCCAGAACAAGAGTGAGATTTCTTCCCCCCCAGCTGGAAAAAAAAGAAAGTACTATAAATCCACGCTGGAACTGATTTATACAGCATTCATGAAGAATTTATATTGCAAAGAATTTTATTCAATTAAACTTGAAAAGCCTCTAGATTCCTAAGGTTCAGTAGTGATCACTGAGACAGAGCTATCATAAAGCTGGATGGCCTGTCTGGAGCAGGCATTGGGAACATGTCTGATGTGACATTGCAGCTGACGGTACAGTCCAAATCAAGAGCATTTGTCATTCGGATGTGTTACAGGCTAAGGCTTGGAAAATTACTCCGTGAAAAATGTGCATTAACAATAGCCATGAAATATCTGTTTAAAAAAAAAAAAAGGGTGAGCGATGAGACAGCGGTTATCTATTAGCGCTGGGCATTCTTCACTCTGACCCCTCTCTGATTAAAAAGTTGACACAAAAGCCAGACTTTCGGGAAGCAAGTTTAAGGGTTGTTTCTGCTTAAATAATTGAAGAGAGGAAGGTGCAGGATGGACTGAGAAGCCCCCACCACTGGAAGTGGCACC
>NW_010236899.1:2899-7934 GCF_000690775.1 Eurypyga helias
CCGCGGGAAGCTGGAAGCGACACCTCTGCGTTGCGGTACCGTGATCTGCTGCGTGACTCGCAGCCGTTCTCCGCGCGCCGGGACACGCTCTAGCCTACTCTGCCGAGGGCTCTGGGACAGGCGCTCCCGAGGTCACCGCCGACGTGCGATACGAACATACGAACCCCTGGGGGTGCGGGCCTCTGCGGGGGGCCAGGCCCTGCTCCTCATCGCAAGCCCTGTATCTGCAAACAGGCCTTGTGCAGGCAGCTAAGCACGGGCTCAGCTCCTCCAGCTGGTACCTGCAGCCAGAGGGGGATGCTGCGACCAAACTCCGAGGGCTCTGTGTGCTCGAGGGGCAGCTCCACACGAGTTAACCCCAGCTGGAACAGGCTGCCCAGAGACGTGGTGGAGTCCCCTTCCCTGGAGACTCCAAAGCCCCTGGACTTGTTCCTGTGTGATCTACTCCAGGGGATCCTGCCCTGGCAGGGGGTTGGACTAGATGATCTCCAGAGGTCCCTTCCAACCCTGACCACCCTGTCCATCTGTGAACAGAGCTTAGAATCATGGAATCATCTTGCCTGCACATGACCTGTAGGATTTGGCCCTTCCCCCTTTAATCCCTCTATCCTCACGAGCCCCGTCCCCAGCAGAGGACACGCTGGGTTGTCAGCACGGAGACATTCTTCACATGCATAAAGAGAGGCAGCCAGAGCCAAAGAATTCTTAGAGCGTTCCTGTAAATCTACGCAGCTCAGCCTCCGCCGGGGCTGATGGATGGAAAGCAACTTAGGAGCGAAAAGCACGCTGGGCTGGGTGTTAAAGTATGACAGTTAAGGGCCCTTCGGTACAAGTAAATCACATTTATTACTTCAAAGCTTGTGGACAGAGTTCCTGAATCTCGACACCGTTGCTGTTCCCTACGAGCCTTATGACTTACAAAGAGAAGCCGATTGTTTTCTCTTCTTCATTCCTCAGAGTCCTGTCAAAGCCTTTCCACAGCACCTGCCGCTGCCCAGGGAAACGAAGACATCTCTAGAAATCAGCTTCTTTGAAGCCTCCTGCCTCAACTCCAAGCCGGGGCACGCTCCGATGCCGTCACCGCGGCGTGACACGAGGGGTGTTTGGACAAGGCCCAGGGAACAGAACAGCTGTGCTCCTCACAGTCCTTACGGACAAGGTCCTAGTTACTTAAGCTGGAAGTTCTTGGCAACTCACATTTCCAATCCAGGCTTGTTCTCTTTCCTTTCCTTGATGGGGAAAAGCAGTCAGCCGGATTTAGCTTCCCATAATCAAGGAAACACACATTCCGGCTCCCAGTTACGGTTCAGGCTTTATATAGATCTTCTCCTCCTTCCCTTCCTTCATCGCAGCGTAACGTGCCAAAACGAAGAGGTAGTCGCTCAGCCTGGAAACCGAGAGGAAAGCAGTGAAAGCGCTGCTCGCGTCAGGGGCGTTTCTGCCTGGCAACGCGCGACTGCGGCGCAAGAAGGGCACGTCAAGGAGGGCAAAGACGGAGCACACGCTTTCCAGAATGGCCGTCCCTACGGAAGTCTGCTGCTCCCTCGCCTGTGAACACACAGGCCTTGCAAGAATTCTCTTTAACCAGCTGCTCGTTGGAACTTCAAACGTCTTACTCTACACGGGAGGTTTCTCGAGAGGTAAAACCCTGCAGTTCTATCCCAAGGGATAAAGGGATAAGGGAACACCACCAGGCACACTTGCATAGTACGGACTAAGGGGTTGGGGTTTTTATTTTTACCTGTTTAAATATTTAGCCACGTTTGGATCTGCTTCCCCTGCTTGTACTAAAGGAACCACGCTAGGAAAAAAGGGAAATTTTAGTGTATTTAACTTTCTGGCTCTGAACGCACAAAGGACTTGCTGCAGCGCCAACCTTCACACCCCAACCTCCCCGGCATCCCCACTCCAACTCCCCACAGCCCGTGTGAACGCTGTCTGCTCCCCTGTGATGGCTAAATGACACAACGGATTTTCCCAGCTGTTCTGGAGGACTGCAGCTCCGCTCCCCTAAAGGACCCTCATCAGTGGGTGTTGCTGAACAGGGGGAGCAGTTTGCAGGATTATCCTTTTCTGCAGGTAAACAGGGACCCTTCCTCTGTTGTGGGAAGAGAGCTGTTCCTGCCTCCTGACTGCTGTACAGCCCTCTTTATAGCTGCCTTTTGACAAGAAACCACCGACGGTGATGTTAGTTTTTTTGAAGATCACACTGCTGCGGTGTATCCTGTCAGAACTGCAATCCTCGCAGCAGAGCACATCCATAAAAGCACATCCTCACATCCTGCACATCAGCGGCTTCGGCAAAGAACCCCCAGCAACTCAGAACCACTGATGAGCAGTGATTTACATAATGAGCAGACGAGGGGTTTCCTCTACTGACCTTTCCAGGGGAGTTTTCATTTCCCATATAGAAGTGGAACAAGGTAAGTGTGGGCAGCGACATCTTAAGCCACTAAAAGCTTCCCTGGATGTCCCTGCCAGCGCCCCAGCTTCCACGTGTGCCGTCGCACAGAATACATCTAGCAAATCAGAGGCATCTCAACATAAACCTGTCTGTTCCGTCTGGAGTTCCTAGCTCCCATGACCCAGTTCAGGGGAGGGAAGAGACTTGCTTTTTGCTGACTGCACTCCTGGAATTTGACTAACACAAACATAGGAAGCTTGACTCAAGCGCTAGCCAAGCGCGATACCGCTACGGTTGATTGCTCCGACTGCAACGATTTGCTATCCCTGTACACTCTGATCACCTTTTATCAATTTTGTTCTGTAACGCTGCAGCCAACACTCACCACCTTTCAGCTCGGCGGCAGACAGCTCGGGAAAAATGGAGAGCAGCACTGCTTTTACCTCCTGACTGAAACAACAATGAAACAGCGCATCAACGTCTGCTAACAGCAGATACAGCCATCCACCTTATTGTGCAACCGCAGCAAAGCTTATCACATCTCACACACACGCACAACTCAACCCTCTGTTACGGCTAGGCAACCGGGAAGAGAGATCTGAATGCAGCAGGGTGTGGAAATTTAACTCAACCGGGTCCTTCTCTCCGCTTTTCTTTTGGATTCCGGCCGTGCAAACAACGGCCTCGCAACCTGTTTTCCCACAGAGCAGACTGACCCCAACAAAGCCAGCCTTCTCCAGGCAGCGAGAGGGATAAGCAGTACCTACTGGCAAGATGAAAGCTCTGAGCGGAGGAAGCTGCTCGGAGTAAGTGTCAATCCACTGCTCCAGCTCCAGAACTGGCTTCTCGCTAAAAGATGTTCGTTCTACAGAGGGAAAAGAATCCACTAAAACAAACGCTGATGGGATTCAGTCTACAGAAAGAGCTCTATTTTCATATTTCTTGGGTCAGTAAGTCCTAAGAAAGCATCCCCAGAAAAATCCTCCTGCTAGAGCAGGGCTGGCTCCCTGTTCAGCAGCCGTGGCTGGGTGTCAGCATCAGGGCAGCGCCTCGGGCCAGCTTACACCCCTCAGGTCACCCCAACGCAGCAGCTTGGGGGACCACATGCGACTTCATTCAGCACCCAGACACGCACCCTTGGGAAGCTCTAACTCCCACATACCGGAGCAGCCTCCCCAGAGCCAGTCTAGAAGGACAGCTGCGATTCAAGAACTGTTATCCCGGGAAAAGTACTGCGGGGCTTACTTAAGTGAGCCTCCCTGGCTGAGGAAAGAGGCGTCGCGATGTTGGAGCCCACATCCTGCAGCATACACTGGACCTAGATGTGGCAATCAGGCCAAAAATAAGAAGCGCTTTCATTAACCAGCCTTTGATGCTCCGGTGCAAGTGCAGCGAGCTCTGGGAGGCGACAGCTGGTTGTGCTGATTAAAGAAGATCCGACCCTTGTTGTTCATCATCCCCCAGCCTGCTGGCAGGGGGGATCAGATAAGTGCTCCCTAATTGCTTTATGAGAAGCCAGATTAGCGCATGTACTTGTTTTCACTGGCACATTAAACCACCCTGGCTGACTTTGCAGAAAGCAGACGGGAGTGCTCACATAATCCCTTTGCCGGTAGGACACCGAACCAATAACCTCCGGAAGAAAGGCAGTGACAAACGGCCGCAGACAGTGCTGGCTTGATGTCACGTCCACTTCCAAGAGGGGCATCTCTCTGCAACCTGGGATACTTGAGAGGCAGTCTGGTAAAGCTTTTTACAACCTCTGATGAGCTGCTTCTGCATTCTATGTGCACAGCAAAGTAATTAGCAAAACTCAAGACTGCCACGGCGGGACCAGTCTCTCACCATCGTGCCCTCGTGGTTACTGTGACCCAATTTCAAATCTGAGGCTGTGACAAAATGACTTGTGTCCCTAACCATGTACAGTGACAGGTCTGAATGTATGTATGTCTCCCCATAGCTAATCACTTGACCTACCCGCTTCCTTCTTGACTACAGAAACTCATTTCTTAGAGAGTAATCAAGTGTAAAAGCCTTAGGTATTTATTTTTATACTAAATTTATTAAATTCCTGTGTGTCAGTGGGAGCACTGTGTCTAAAGTAAAGAGTTTAAGAATACATTTCAATAGCACAGATGAAGCGGCTGCACTGGGCGAGGATTATCATTAATACTCACTTTGTGAAGCTGCTCAATGAACGTGTGGCCTTTTTCACTACTGAATTCACCAGCAAGCCTAGGTTAAAAAAAAAAAAAGAAAAAGAAGAGTTAGCTGGAGATGGAAAATTTGCCACAATTGTGTGTATGTGGTTTTCCTTATGAATTGGACAGTCCTGGCTGTTTGGGAGTGCAACCCTCCAGAGAAAAGTGGTCCACAGCAAGTCCCCTTCCCTCCTGCCAGGTGACTGGGCTGGGAGAGGAGGCCCAGAAGACCCCCGCGGAAGGGCTGGGATGGTGTCCTTAGGCCTTTGTGCACGTGGAGGGCCTGCCCCAGGGCCAGAGCTGCCCGGGCTGGAAGTGAATTCCCTGGACATCACAACCGCTCTGGCAGGACACAGCTAGGCCTCTGCGGGGCAGTGGGAGAGGGTCCCGGTGCAGGAGGTTACCCGATGGCCGAGCTCAGTTCGTCCGT
>NW_010236900.1:0-13434 GCF_000690775.1 Eurypyga helias
AGATTCTGCCCCATTGACCACAACTGTCTCAGCTCTTTCCTTCCGCCAGTCCCCAATCCACCTCACCGCTCAATGGTCCAGTCCGCACTTCCTAAGCTTGTCTATGACGATGCCATGGGAGACCGTGTCAAAACCTTTGTGGAAGTTAAGGTAGACCACCTTTAGCATGTGGACTGGCCATTAACCGATACTCTGTTAGTACCCAAGAAAACCGATAACCAGTTTCACGCTGAACATTTTACGCATCTTTATTTTGCCCTCCTTTGTTTCACTTTATTTCTCCCTCTGAAATAAACCTTTCCGGTGACACAAAACCATCAGGCTCAAATTAAATGTTTCAGTATAGAAATACAAAACCAGGCACACCAAGAGTTCACAAACCTTTTAACAATGGTCAGACAAAGAGGAAGAGGGGAAAAGTTGAAAGAATAGACAAGGTTAGAGTAATATTGCTCTTCATTCTGTGGTTTAGAAACTTCCCATGTCTCCACCTGTGAAAGGTCTCGATGTACTTTTCCACCACTCACTTGTCTAGTTCCTTTTTGAAGTCATTTATGCTTTCAGTTCCACCATATCTTATAACAATGAGTTCCACTCCTTAACTGTCAACCGTATCGAAACTAAACAATATTGTAGCTTTTCTTTTATTTGTTTAAAGTCTGTTGTCTGTCAACATTATTGGATAACCTATAGCTCTTGTTTCATGAGAAGTACAGGGTAATCGACCTCCTCCTATTCACAGCTTTGTAGATTTCCATCATATCCCCACACTGCCACCTCTTCTCTGAGCTGAAGTGCCCTTCTTTCTTTCACCTTTTTCTTAGAGAAGCTGTTCAATGATATGAATCCTTGTTCTTTGTATGCTTTTAAATTCCATTCTATCCTTTCTAAGATAGAGAGGCCAGAATTGTGCACACTGTTTTCTGGACAAGGTGGTGCTCCTTTCTTCTGTTCTCCCCTCCTTTCCTAAAAATATCTAATATTCTCACTGCTGGCTTGGCTCGCCGCTTGGCACTGAGCTTACATTTTCACAGAACAGTATCAATAGCCTCAAAATGTCCCTTTTACGTGGTAACAGCACTATCATATGTGACTATAGTGAGGGCTACGTTTTCCTTAGATACATTTCTTTGCATTTATCAGCCTTCAGTTTCACCTGCCACTTTATTGCCTGAATGCACGTTGCGTAGTATGTCAAGGTTAATTATATATTCTATATTGTAAAGCAGACTATGGAGAACTATCTCTTGAATTGCTGGTGGAAAAAGAGTAAGAGGAACAGCAAATAAAGTCATTTTCATGCTGTAACTCGTGTCAACTGCAGGAAGCTGACAACTCTTACCTGATATTTTAACTGGACTTTGAAAGCTTGGCTGAATTTTATGGACATTGTCATTTTTTAGAACTTGGTCCAAAGGAGATCTCTCAAAGAATGTGAGGACGACTTCAGATCTGGAATACTTAAAAAAAGAAACAGACATCCATTTTTTACCAATAGTTTGCTTTGTCCCTCTTCTCCCTTTCCACCCCCTCGTAGTAAGACAGAGAGACTTATTACAAGCAACAGCCCGGAGACATCATTACATGGTTCTGGCACTCAGCACTTCTCCACGATACTCAATAAACTGCTGTTTCTTTTAGAGCTTGGCAAAGGCCACCACTTTCTCATCTGCATCAGAGTGCATGTCACCACCAAGGAGGAGTCAAGCTGGGCTAAATGTGGAACTTGGCTTACTCACCTTCCAGGGCATGTTTATAACAGTCTTCAGAAGCTTTTCCACTTCATTAAGTCTGGCTTCTATATCCTGGGCTTCTTTTATTGTGATGAGCCCTAGAAACAAAGTACACAGGTTGTGAGCACAGACAAAAGCACACTTTCATGTGCGCACACACTTCAGCAGACGCAGACCGACCTCAGATTTCATACCCCCTGGAAGTGTCTTTTAACCCACACTGATGATAAAGCATGTACCCCAAACAGAGGTGGGTGTAGTTACAAGCAGAGTTGCAAGCCTGACACATACTCAGCTGTTTATGATCATATTTAGGAGTTGCAAGACAAACAGAAGTAGAACCACCTCCTCCCTCACCCACAGTTTCATTGCACAGCATTCCCAGCAGTGATAATCAGCCTGTTTTCTGCTTCCAAGAATCATGATTCATCTTTTTTTTTTTGTCAATAAAAAGAAACACAAAGAAAACCAAAAAACACAACCCACAAATAAGAGGAAAAGGCTAAACACAAGATAAATGAAAGGCTTTGCAGGCAGCCTTGTATTTCTCTGAATGTAAGCTCCAGCAAGCAGCCCAAGGAAGACTTTTCAGTATCATATTCTTCGAAGGCAAAACAACTTTTTGCAGGTTTTATTTATTTATTTTTTAAATCACTAAGTTATCACAGTGCTGCAGAAGGGATTAAAATGGAAATTTTGCTGTTCAGTGTCCAGAATGATGAATTACATTGCCTCTAATTTTGAATTGCTCGATATGGGGATCTTCAACTGTAACACCGTATTTCCTATGTATAACCTGCAGGTCTCTTCTAGCAGACTGAGGGAAATACAGCACAGGTTATATGCACGTAGAGGGGACATAAGGAGAAGTAAACCCCAAAATCTTGCATCCTTCTAGCAGCCCTTTTATTTCTGATCTTTGTAACCTTCTTTTTCTAACTCAATCACTGTTTCACCTCGACATTTGGGCAGCTTTCCCAAGGAACAGAATACACACATGAAAATGAAATAGACTATTAAATTTAACAAGCTTCACTGGTAAAAAAAAAAAAAAAAGACCACAAACAACAAAAAAAAACCCACTACAAAAACCTGGAGGAGAAGAAAGATCCAATAAATCAAAACCATCTAAATAAAAATCAAACCCAAAAATCTGCAAAGCAGCCTGTGAGAAACCATTTCAGTATACTAAAACTGGAAGTGCTAAACTCTAAGTGCACCTCCATCTCCCTATTCAAAAGGCAAACGTACAGAAAGAGCCATCAAACAGAGTGTGGGGACAACATCCACAAAATGTTACAGCCTGCCTCAGTCCTTATTGTTTGTTACGAACAGATACAACCCCATACCAACTCTGCAGAAAAAAGCGTGGTTTAAAGTTGTCAGATCTCCTTGAATTATAGCTCTAAATAAAGCAGAGATTGTCTCTGGAGCCACCAGGTTTACTTGACAGCTGTCCCACAAAAGTAGCCAGGCTGCACAAGCCTGTCTATTGCTCGACAGCCCCTCATTTTATGTGGTTTTGTCAACATCACTACCACCTCACCCTGGTACAGCTCATTCCCTCTTCTGACAGTGGGAATCGGGCATATAAGGCAGGCAGCTGCGTACCCTGCTTTGACCGGTGTACACCACAGTCGGGTAGCTTTGCATGGAAATCCTTGGACAGGCTGTAACCGAGAATTAACTCATCTGCAAGGATCCACAGACTGCCTGTTAGCTGGGTTGTGCTTGGCATTACTGACCTGAACAGTGGACCAGCACCCTTCATCTCCCTAACTATTAGGTGTGAGCAGGCCTGGGTGGATCTGCTTCGCCCCTCCATAAGATGTTCCCATCCCACATCTGAAAAAGGTTCAAACCTTTCAAAAAAAAGTGTTTTCATCTTCCCTAAAAAACCGCTGCCAACGGCCCCGCAGCTCAGACACCCACCTATGATGTTAGTACCACGCTGTCGCCCTGCCATAGCCCACATCAGAGACAACTGAGTGAGCCGTCCCAGTGCTGGCTACCATGGGATGCCTCCACTTCTCCTGACGGTCCTGCTCCTGTCTACACAACCACTGACACATTCGGAGCCGAGACTGCCCGACTGTGGCTCCCACCTTGCAGACACCTCATCATCGACCCACACAGGACTCTGCATTCAGCTGCCCTCTCTCCAACCTGCCCTCCACCTCAGACCCTTTCCCAAATAAACATTTACTGTTGAAACTGGTATTTTACCAGGAAAAGGGATACTTCAAATCATTTTAAGATAATTTGGACTGGGAGAAAAAGAAGGAAAAAAAAAAAAGGGAGAGGGAAAAGGGAGAGGGGGAAAAACACCTCACTAACAACACTGAGTAGTAGTCCCGTGAGGAAAACCAGGCAAGCAGTTAGGATTTTCTCTCATTAGTAATCAGGGAAAGCATCTGCAGCTCCATGCAGCCTTTTTATGTTTCAGCAAGGGAAGTTGGACAAGCCTGCCAGTCTGTTGCACTGTCACAGATCACCCAGTAGGAGGTTTTACAGTTTCTTGCATTCACCAGGAATTTCCAGAGCTGGTATATTCCGCCTTTCAACTCCTTGGAAAGGCACCAGCCGTGCAAACCCACATTCTGACTTGGAAACTGGCACAGATGACTCGTGACACGATAAAAACTGTTCCTTACTGAAGCTTTTAGTAATATCAAAACCAAAAGGCAGACGGCGTAGGAAGGAAAGTGAGACATCTGCCTGGACAGCTTCCTATATACGTGCTTAATGATCACAGATGCACAGCTCTGGGGTGTAATGCTGCTGACCTTACGTGAATTCTCCATACAGGGAATTCAGTTTGGCTGGGATAAAGCCTTTCTTTTCTTACGTCTACAGTCCAAGTACACAGAAACCACTTGACTGGCTATATATATTGAACCCTGTAATTTCTTCTGCAATAACTACCCAGTTTGCAAGGTCCTCATTTATCTTAATCCCAAAGTCTCTGTTTTTAAGAGTTAACAGGCGCCCTCGTGGTTTTCAGTCAGTCACAGCCTATGATCCCACAGCCTGAGGGATGGCTCACAACCCGACAGCCGTGCTACCCAGAGCAAGGCACTGCCTGCCCAGTCACAGCACATGCCTGCGTAAGGATGGCTGTGGTTTCCCGGGGTGAAGGCTCCGCTGGCAACGCTGGTTTAAGGTGCGCTCAAGTTGCTCTCCCCTGCAACTCATTTCCTCTCCCGCACCGCAACTCAGGGCTGCCTCTGCTTTGCCAGCGCAATTAAGCGAGCAGCGGGGAATACTTCGAACCGGTCTTGTCAAAGGCTTCACCTCAGGAAACCCCAGCCTCAGCAGGGGCAGCAAGAGACTGCAGGCTGGGGTGCCCCATTCAAGCTCCTCTCTCACCCAGGCACTGAGTTGGAGAAGGAATCGGGACTTGTGTAAAGGCTCACAGAACCACAACTGAGCTTTCCACCTCTATCCTTCACTTTGTGAGGGTTTCTCCTCTGACTGTCAGAAGCTTTGGTGAGATGAAGAGAAAGAAGAAAAAGAAACCAGAACAGACTGGTCTAGGATCTCCAAACCCTAGAAAACTCCTGGACAAACAGACACACGCACACACCAGCTGAGTCTGCAGACAGAGCCAGCCCCCTCCCCATTCATTAGCCCTGGCACGAACACCCCACAGTCTGGGTGCATCGGGAGCACACGGGACTCACCAGCCACGTATGCAGCATCCGTACGGCAGCTATATGTCCCAAGACTGTTGTCTCTCTGCCCACGGACCATAAATATGTGCCTATCTTCTCAGCTGGGGCTTTTAGACCCCAAGAACTCTGATTCAGACAGTTTGCTATAAAATAAAAACAAGACACCAATAAAGCAATCGGTAGCCTGGAACCAGTTGTGCTTTCTTCCACTTGTTCAGTCATGCATCAGAGCTGAGCTCAGAGCTGGGAAATCTCCTTGTGAGGTCATGGTGAAAGACTGTTCTCATGCCTTCTCCCCTGCCCTGGACACTGTCTGACTGCTAATGGAAAACACACACAAACTGCTCCCAGGAAAACTTTGCTCTCTGTCTTGTTACCCATACTGTGCTTGGACAATTACCATTTCAAGTGATTTAAGTGCTATAATCACCTACGTTTATAGGGCTTGAGGTAAACTGGAGCCCATCTGGCTCCTTTTTTCACCACAAACTCTGTTGCCAAATACCACAATCCTCTCAGCTTTCTTCACCCTGAACACCAGGGAGCCCACCCGCTGGGCTGGGGTAGGGGGGCAATTACAGGCACACCACCTAACCCAGGTGGCACTCACCTGTACCTGGGACACGGCTTTTAGCAAGGTTCTGCTGTGTGCACAACCCCTGTAGTCAGCAACCTCACTGTAAGCAAGGAGGAGGCAATCCCTTTGACATCTCCTCTGCCCCTTTCCAGACCAAGAGCCTCAGACAAAATCCTTGGGACTGAGTAAAAAAGGATTTGCCTGCAGTTTGAGATAATGTATACAGAGCAGCTTTACACGCAGCAAGTGTCCCTGTTAAAACACAGCACAGGCCACACTGGAGGCCTGCATCCTCCTTCCTGCTCTGGGATCCCAGTGCCGGAGCAGCTGCAGGAGGCTGACAGAGCAGGCGACCAGCTGCGTACCTGGCACAGTGGCTCACGGTGTGGGAGAGGGGCCCAGAGCTGCAAACGAGCAGGAAACGAGCTCAGCAAAGGAGGGGAACGAACTGGGAGCCAACTCCTGATGTCAACACACAGGCCTTGGTAGCCTGTCCTATTACTGCCACGTGAGTCACCCGATCTGCATCTAATGGCATGCTGACAACTGAAGATACTGCGCGGCTTCCAAAGGGAGCGGGACAGGGATCACAGGTGCTCCGTGGCTCATCATGAAATCACAACGCAGTCCTGATGGTCAGTGTCCATGAGGAACAAGTCTCAACAATCCTCTAGTGCTTCCCAAGGAAGTGTGAGTTCATGCCTAAGTCAAGTATGCCTCATACGCCACCTCTCAACCATGACACATGGAAGTGTTTTTCTGGAGATGTGTTGCTATGTACAAGTCTCTGTGTGAACATGATCTCAAAGTGTGGGCAAACCCTACTTCTCCAGTCTGAAGATTTCAGGGGTGTGTCCAGGAGAGGAACAAAGAATGGCCAAGAGATCACTTACTTTGTCAAAATCAGTTCAATGTGTACAGGTAACTGAGCAAGAGCAGAAGCCAAGGTATACTTTCTGAAGATGTGTGCAAGATGGAATGGCGATACTCCTAAATGCCGTGTATTTTAGTATGCACATGAAGATTAAAATACTGCACTGAGCCCTCCTCACCTAATCCTCTCTCCATCCCCTACAGGAAGACTGCAGAGTAGGTATCAAACTGGAAAAAGGAGTAGCAAATAAACCTAGGGAGAAACCTTACTGTGTTCTGCTAACCCATGCTGCAAGAAAGATTTAGGGCCTATAAATACAGATCTTGAGTCCATCCTTATCTCTTCGCACAAGCCCATGAGCAGCAGCTAGGGATTTCAGATCTTTAGGGAAGACACATAAGCTGTCTTGCACAGAAGACTGCTACTCTGCTCTCTCTCCTGACCAGACTGTATGGCTTCAGCAGCTACAGCATTTATTAACACCGCAGTGCTCAATCATTTTCATCTTGTACCCTCATTCCTCCTTCCTTCCAACAGATATGTTCTAACCCATGTGCACACACACACACAATTCAGGATGCAGATGGAGCAATAGCAGGAAGGTCCCAATCACAAAATGAGGTATATAAAATCACAGAATAACGTCCAGTGGAAGAGATTTCAGGCAGTCATTTGGTTCATCCAAAGAAGGAGCAAGTCCAAAGTCATATCAGGCTGCTGCTCTGTCATGTCACCATATCAAGGTGACTTCTGAATACCCCCGAAGGCTGATATTCCACAGAATCATGCAGGAACTGAAGCTACCCAGCTGGGATGTAGACCAAGGCTGAAAGGTGGGAACTCAGCCCAATGATTTCTGCTGTTGTGCTCTTTTGCACTGCTTCCCATTTCCTCCCTCTGCTGAACTGGGACCTTTTCAGTAGCATTTCAGCTGGCGTCTTTCCCTCCTTCATGGGGGATGCCTCTTCCTGCTGCAGCAGTTGCCCTGGTAGCATCCACCCTCCCTGCAGGCACACATTCCCTGAACCTCGCTGCCTGGGGACTATGGCATTAACCGTCTTTAGACTGGACTCTGAGAAGGCCAAAACAGTTCCCACTTACAGCTGCCTCCTCTCTGATGGAGAATAAGATAAAAGGTTGTTAGGAGGACATAGGAATACTCAGCGGTATGTAAAGACAGGAAATTGAAAAAAAAAAAACAGCAGATGGGAAAGCTTGTTTCACACAACTATTCATCAATAACTCTGCAGAAATAACACCACAGGAATCCCTTAAGTCCAAAGACTTGATGATATCCAGAGAAGGGCAGATAATTACAGGCAATAAGGGATATCAGATCTCCAATTACTAGAGACCAGGACTGTCACTTTTTTGTTCTCTGCTGGTTATTTATGCTGTCTTTTGCAGCATCTGGCTCTCATCACTAGGGACAGATACGGCAGAACTAGATACGGCACTGGTCTGACTTAGTCTGGCAGCTCCGGCAACTCCTCTTTGATGCCTCTTGCCTAATTCTATGACACCCATCTCTAGGGGCAGACACACACTTGCCCCTTCCCCTCGCAGGAAAATTCATCCATCTCGCCTGACAAGAGTCACTACAGTCTCTAAAGCCTATACAAACAAACAAAGGGTTTACTATTCATGCAGTGTCACTGACAAGATCCATCTTGGTGGCATTACTCAGCAAACAACCAAAAGGATACAATGGATTTGAAAAAAGGGGTGCAGGGAGGTGGATTTTTGAAATTTGTTACACCTTGTAACAAAATAGGGACTTTTTTTTTCAAGAGGTATGAGTACACAAAGCGCATGTAAGTCACTCTGTACTTTTAGAAGTCCCTCTACATAGCAACGAGCGTATTGAAGATGGTGAGAGAAATCTGTTCAGTGCAGAGAGACTGGAGTGTTCAAAACCCTGCCCGCACTGCGCACACCTAACTAACACAGGCCATTTCTTCGTCTGCAGCTCATACGCAGCAGATGTCTAAAAACAGATAGAGTCAAGTCCTGTCCAAACAACGGTCCAACTGAAATCCCCCCGAGCAGAGGCTGTGACCATGACCACCTGAGGACCCTGGCACACCCAAATACCTGTGCAAAGCACAGGAGGCAAGGGAAAAGCCCAAAGTCCAGAATCTCCAGCGGGTAGGTTTTCCACCCGTGTACTACTAGCTGTGGGAATCTCCCAGGATCTCCGGAGGGGAGCCGGCACCTCCTGGTGACAGAACTCAGCAGATGGGCTTTCCCCACAGAGCTCCCTGGCTTGATGCCTGATAAGCCACAAGAAACAAAAAGATGCCAAAGACGCACAAGATAAAAGTGGACAAAGCAGTCAAAGCCTGATGAAAAATGCAAGCTCCTACAACCATTTTTAGTGCTGTTTTTTTTAACAGGTGAGAACTGTGATGAAAGAAACCACCTCATTTCCATTCCTTTCCACCAAAAGCCTCTCATACACATTGTCTTGGTCCACCACAAAAAGGCAACTTGTGCCTAGCTTTATAACGACACAGCCAGCCTCATTTATCTCCATCATTACTGATGAACCATGAAATTCAGCTAATAAAAAACAAACCCAGAAGCTCCAAACTTAATTCTGATTATAGAGCACTGCTAGAGCCTGATAACCAAGAGCTGCATCCTTTGAGAGGCAGAAGCTCTGAGCAAGCTCCGCTAATGAAGTGTTGACAATGTCAACAACAAAAAGAGCACAACAGATGCAGTGTATTTATCTGTATTGTCACAGCACTGAAACAGCTGCTGTCTGTGGAAAGCACTGCACTGCTTCTGTAGAGCTCCCGCTTCCCATAAATCACACTCCCAGATGGTCTTGTAAACAACATCACCACTATAACACAGCATATAGAAAACCGTAAGTTATGAACGTGACATTTGCCAGCAAACATAATGTTTCTGGGCTGTGTCTTTAGGAACTGCCTTCTGCTTTGTGCAAGTCTTCCGACAGCAGCCCCGGAGGAACTTCCCGTGCGCTTCCTGGTGCACAGCCACTCCGAGACAGAAAGAGGCGATCATCTCCTTCCCGCATGAGGCAACAATGCTGGCAGGCAGGCACAAGCCTCAGGGCTACAGCTCAGCATTAGTGGTCTGGGAGGGACTGCTCAGGGTCTGCTGCAGGTGAAGTGACCGTCTCTACGCCACGAGGCCAGCTACAGACACAGAGTTTCTATAGGAAATCTCCACCACCCCCTGGAGAACAACTATGGATGGACAGAGGCTGAGCGCCAGCAAGGCAGAAGGGAACAGAGAAAGCAACTTGGAGGAAAATGGGAAGAGAGGATCCATCTTGTAAAAAAAAAAAAAAAAAAATCCATAAGACTGAAGAGTTTCTGACTTGACAGTTCAGACTATCAGACCACAACCCGGCGCCACATGTAGGCACAATATGAACAAGGACATTGGAAAAGCATCTGAGCCTCCATTCTTACGGCAAAAGCAACAGAACAGTGGCAGAGGTGGGTTGCCAGAAACCACCCTGCCACTCCAAGGGCAAAACAAATCCCAGCTTTGAAAGGCTGCTAACACGCTGTCTTCCCACTCCAGCACTTAAGGGGCTGATCCTGCCTCCACTGAAGTCAGAGGGCCTGTAGTGACAGGACAAGGGGGAACGGGTTTAAATTGAAAGTGGGGAGGTTTAGATTGGATATCAGGAAGAAGTTCTTCACAGAGCGGGTGGTGAGGCACTGGGACAGGTTGCCCAAAGAAGCTGTGGATGCCCCATCCCTGGAAGTCTTCAAGGCCAGGCTGGATGAGGCTTTGAGCAACCTGGTCTAGTGGAAGGTGTCCCTGCCCATGGCAGGGGGGTTGGAACTAGATGATCTTCAAGGTCCTTTCCAACCCAAACCATTCTGTGATTCTAAGAGGCAGGTGTCTGACTGCACTGAAGCTGGAACAAGTTCTAAGATAAACTCTAAATGAAAACCCCTCAGAAATAATATTTACAGAAAACAGGAGGGGGAAAAAAAAAAGGCCTTTTCCAGGTTTATGCTTCACTTGCAGTGTCTGTTGGGTCTTTTGCAACTATTTCTAAATCACCAATTTTGTCAGCTTCTAAGTCCACAGTACTGCTTTCTCATAAAGACTGATTTAAATACAAAAGTTGTTTATTTTGCATACAGAAACAGACAGTTTAGTAACATCAGGCTGTGTTCTAGCTCTGCCAAGAGTAAACTAGCCTGTGTCTTTCTGTGATCCTCGCTTGTGCATTTGCCTAGAGCAAGGGATGGGCACCTTTCAGACACAAATAAAATACTAGCAAGTTGCTGGTAACATCACCCTGAATCACATTTAGTCACCCTGCAGGTATGCATATACCTAACTTTGTTTACCAGTTTACTAGCAAGATGCTTTGTGTTGTTGACTGTCCTTGGCCCTTAGCATCACAGCACACTCCAGATGCAGAGAGCGCACTTTGCCACGTGTTATTAGTTACCAAAGACAAGACCAGATCGTGTAAATGCCATGCTCCCTCCCAGGGCCTCCCCTCTTCTCACATCAAAGAAAGGGCAAGATGCACAGCCACTGCAGAAAGCTATACATCCCATCTTCTCCTATGTAATCTCAAAGCATTCGGCAGCGCTGAGAAATACAGAGAGGGAGGGCGTTGTGTTAAGTCAGTCCAAGTAGACGAGGGGCGGAGAAAGGAAAGGAGAGGGCAGGTTGCTGTTGCTGAGCAAGAAATGGAGCACACTCGCCCTCAGTACGAGCTGTTTGCTGAAACCAGCAATAACAACCAATTCTTCCTAATATTGCTGACGTTGTAAAAAAAAAAAAATATATCTTTTTATAATAAGTTAATAACATCAAATAGCTCAAGCTTCACTCCTCTACCATATCCCTTAAATGTAACTACCGCAGCTTGACTGAGCTGTAGGATAAAGCCAGTGCTTTTAATGCTCCTTAGGCAAATCCGTAGGGGCTGCGGAGTCCTTCAATGCAATGCAAATACGGTTTGCGACATTCTACCGCTTCCTCCAGATAAAAGGCACAGCTAATGTTCATGTTCACCTTCTTTCAGAAAGCCCAAGATAAACACACACACCTAGGTACCCAAACTACATGCATATGCATTTGTGTGTATACAAAAAATACTCACAGACAAACGGACACCCGACTGAATGCTAACACACACAAGTGTGCTTTTGTCAGGCGTTTTTGTTAGGTGAAGTATATTGAGCTTCACCAGAGGCAATAGGACATTAAGAAACCACGCTTACCCCATGAGTTTTGTAAAGACCGGACATGGCCCAAGCAATCTCTTCTTACATCCAAAGCTTTGCATCAGCAGCACTTAGTGCAATGAGATTTTTATGTTTCAACTTTGTGAAGTTACACAGGCTGTGGCCAATCACTTGAAAACGTTGCTGTGATGAAGTGTTCTCTATGCACAGAAGCACAGCTCTGCAAAGTAATTTTCTTTAGAGCAGGAGCAGCGTGATTTTAAACAGTATTACTGAAATGGAGAATCACACCGTGATTGCTTAGAAAGTACTCCCGATTTTTATTCTGTCACTGTTGCAAAGACAACCCTCATTCCCTCATCAAGCTGAACAGACCATGATCTGCTTATATTGGGTTTCGATTTTTCAGAGCCTGGACTGATGCTTTGCTCATTCCTGATTCTACTGAAGTCAGTACGCCTGTTCCTGTGATAAGGGTAAGTGAAGGTTGCTGGCTCCAGGTCTTATGCAGGAATTGAGTGTCGCAGGCTGAGGATGCTTAGCCTTTCCCAGCTGTTCATGCACTAATGGTGTGTGTTATCTGGCACTGTCAAGTACAGCCAGTGCAAGGGGCTCTAATCCCACCTGGCTCCAGCTGCACAAACGATGCCTCAGAGAGATGTGAAAACAGCTTAACATTTTGCAAAAGCTGTGTCAGGTCTTGAGATGGGAGAGGCATCACGCTCCCTGAAGCATGCTGTGAGGGGTGGGAGAGCCAGGGCCAGCAAGGACCCAGTCCATCCGTGGCCAGACCCAGCACACTCCCCAGCCCAGCTGCCAAGCTACTCTCCAGAGCTCCTTAAAGCCAACAAGTACAAGGACTACCGGCACGCTGGGAAGTCAAATTCTAGTCGCAGTGACCTTGGCAGGTGCTGTGTCCTGCAGACCACAGGCAGGCTCGCTCCACACCTAGCCAGCATCCTCAGGGCCCTGGCTGCCATATACACTTAAAGGCCACGTTATTTATCATTTACTGCCGCTCAGCACCACTAAAAATCACTCTCAGAGTACTTCAGGCCGCGTGACTGCAATGGATAATAAAACTGTCACAATATTTTAGCTCCCAGGTCAGCAACTTAATCGCGTGAGCTACATCGGGCACACAGCAGGGCTGAGAGCCGGGGATGCAGGGATCTGCAGGAACAGCCAGACGACTCCCCATTCCCAGCCTGCATCCAAGCAGGGGGACGATCACAATATTTTAGCTCCCAGGTCAGCAACTTAATCGCGTGAGCTACATCGGGCACACAGCAGGGCTGAGAGCCGGGGATGCAGGGATCTGCAGGAACAGCCAGACGACTCCCCATTCCCAGCCTGCATCCAAGCAGGGGGACGA
>NW_010236901.1:0-15079 GCF_000690775.1 Eurypyga helias
TCTCTGTAGCTCTCAGCCACGGAGCTGACGCTGCCGCCGCTGACTCTGCCGACTGATGATGCTGATAGCTGCAGAAATAAGCATTTTGCTCGCATCAGGTGAGAGGCGGCACATAGCGTTGAGATAAATCTAGTGCACAAGACTCTCATCCGGGCTGTAGGTAAACATCCTTTCTCTGTAGCATTTCGAAACCAAGGTCCTGCCTATTTTACAGGGTACAGTAGGAGCCTGGGAAGCTCCCAGATGTTAGGTGGGGAAGAGAATAAATATTTCTAAAACTGCATGGCCACTTTGTTTGTGTTAGCTTCAACTGATGCTGTGTTACATAGCCACTGTTGTTCAGGTGGCAATGACCAGTTCAGCTTAGAGTAGCTTGGAAGCAGCATAATTGTGTACTGAACGAAAAGCATTCTGATGAATAAGCTTTGGACCTCTGGTTCAAATCTGCTGAAGGCAGATGGACATTCACCCATCACTTGTGTACAGGCCATGATTGACCTTCTGGGCAAACGAAAAGGCCTTGGGGTCTCTGTGCTCTCCAGCTCTCCTTCCCAAGTTGCTTACTTAGACGTAGCCACTAGTGGTCTTCCAACAAAAAATGGATTTTCACATAGTTATGTTTTTTATATTGGCACATGTTGTTTGATTCAAGATGTTTTTTATATTTATATGAGGGAACACAAGGTCCAGGCTTCTGTGATGTGGTTGACATTCCTTGACAGGACTGAGCTTGTGAGAAGGACACAATCAAGTAAAATGAGACTAAAATAAGTGATTTACTGGAACACTGGCCAAAATATTTCTCTTTTCCACTGAGTCTATGTTGCTGTAAAGTTGTTGATATACGAGTTTTTAGAAGTTACATGACTTCAACTCCTCAGAAAACCATGGGTAAAACAAAGTGGCATCTTTCAGCCCTAATCAAGTACTTGAACCAAGCCATCAGTCCTTGTCTGTAATGTGTTATTGGAGAAGGGAAGCTGAGTGACAAGTCACTTGACACATTTCGTCACTTAGGGACACATAAAATGCTATTAAGTTGGTATCTTTTTTTTCTGTCTTGTTTGTAATTCGTAAAATTTGTATTTAGCTTTGGCCTCAAAACCGGCATATTTTGATGTAACTTTACTTCATTTACCTTTAGGCAGATTTAATGGTGGAAAATGTAAATGGAAGGAGATTCTCAATTCTGGTGTTGCTGGAGAAGGAAAGGAGCATATATTGGTCTTGCAGTCAGTTGTATCCTGCTCCCATGAGGCAATGTGGAGATGAGCTGAATGCAATTCTTGGGCTCTCACATTAGAATTCCTTCGTCTGGTGGAGCAAGGGAATAGAAACAATTACTTTATCTTTGTGAGTTCTCTCTGGACAGAGCTAAACTTTCTGTGCCAGATGTACCAGTTGTTGCAGCACTTATCCCAGGACAGATGCTGGGGCCCAGAACCACTGATCAGGGCCACCTGGGACTCCTTGACACCATGCAACCATGGTAGCAATGTGCCATGGTTTCTGATGCTACCTGCAGCCACTCTCCTAGGCCCACCAGAGGCGTTTGCAGGCAGGCTTTGGTGGGAGCAGCCACCTCTGGGGATGAGGAGAGTGCCTAGTCCCTCTCCCTGGTGCTGGTGCTGAGCAAGACAAATAGTGGAGTTACAGTGCTGGACTTCAGGGCAGCAGTCGAGTTCTTTCAGTAAAGGAGAAGGCAAAGTACTGTGTCTGGGGTGGAATAGCCCAATGCACTAGTACGGGCCAGGCAGCTAGAAAGAGGCTTTGCAGGCTTGGGGGTGTCTGTGGAGAAGTTGATTGTGAGCCAGCAGTATGCCCTTGGTTAAGGGAAGTAGTTCTTCCCCTCCCTGTGATAATGTGAGTCTGCATCTGGACTGCTGTGCCCAAATCTGGGCCACAAAACCAGCAGATAAAGCCAAGTTATTCTCAGAGGTGTGTGTTGATAGTACAAGCAGCAGCATGTGCAAGCTGCAACATGGAAAATTCCGATTAGGGAGAAAAAAATTCGCATTAACAACTAGTGTAAATGTATTGGAGAGCTTTGTCACTATGCTTGCCATTACTGCCATCTTTTTAAACTTGATGCGCAAAACTATTGTGGCAATTAACTTTGGTGGTTTTTTTTTTTTTTTAATTCTGGTTATCTTACTAACAAATAAAAGTAAAAACTTTGAAAAAGAATTTATGTTCCAATTTTTTAGTTGCCAAAAATGCGTGGAACCTTTTAGTTTTATACTTTGTGCAATGTTATATATTAATCTGGGTTTGACCTCTAGAGTTGGAGAACCAATTCTATTGGAAGGTGTCCCTGCCCATGTCAGGGGTTGGAACTAGATGGGCTTTAAGGTCCCTCCCAACCCAACCCGTTCTATGATTCTGTGATTCCTTAGGGTGAACAGTGGTTTAGATCTAATACATATAAACACATTGTAGAACTTGGCTTTCCTGTGCTGAACCTTTGCCAGCTGAAGCTTTTTGGAGCGTGGTTGGGGGAGGGGCATGGGGGCAGCTCAGTCTCTTTATGGGTGGCTATTTGGTTAGAGATTTTTTTCTTTCCTAGTTCTAAGTTTGAAGCTCCTGCTGGATGCTGGTAGTCACTTTATGCAAAGGGTGATAAACCTAGAGTTTGAACTGCATTTTACAGCCATTTACAGGTGCATGCAAATCATTGACCTAGGAAAGGAAAAGTAGGGGAAACATTTCTTGTGTTTCATTAGGGGCATTTTTGTTTGCCAGGGAGCAGTAGGAGTGGGGCCGTGCGAGGTTGTCCAAACTGTGGATGACACTGGTGCAGGTTGTGCCATTGCTGATGGGCTCAAGCCCTCGGCGAGGGACTTGCAGTGGTCTCTATTGGGATGAACCAGGCCCAGGGCCTGGATGTGGGCTTCAGGAGGGAGCAGGAGCAGGCAGGGTCAAAGGCAGGGCTGGAGACAAGGCTACGCTGAGGCTCTGAGGAGACTCGCCCCAGGTCTACCTATGGCACAGAGCAGGGGAGAGCTCTCTGGCCTGAGCTGACATGGGGCTCCTGGTCCTCTGGGCAGGGTGTAATAAGGGAGAGTGTTTAGGGACATCCAAGCCTATGAGTCTCCTCAGGACCCTGATAGTTTTCTTTCAGAAAACCTGAATTTTTCTAGAAGTGAAAAACTTCAGGTATATTTTCCACAACTGTTTTTATGTCAAAAATTGTTTTCATTCAAGTTTTCACCCAGTCATGGCTGTGCTCCATCTACTGATCATAACACTGCAGGAATCTATACCAAAGCAAAAATAATTTCACTAAAATGCTAGCTAAAATGAATGATTAGTGACAAATTAAGATACCTCTATGTTCCCAAAATCTAGGATGACAGGATATACTGCAGGTGTTTCAGAGGATTTCTTGTCTGTGTTAGAAATGCTAAGAATTGCAGTAGTAGGCAATAGCAATAATTTTAATTTTAACATTTAAGGTGCATAACAGAATTCAGTCATAATAGGTGCCTCCTGAATAGTGATCACAGTGCATGTTATGTACAGGGATTGTTTGTCTGTTTTTCTGAGCATCATCCAAAGAGCTTTGGACAATCAACTGTAGAGGCTGTATGATCGGACAGATAGTTTTATTATGATATGCTTGGTCCAATGCAATTCTGTGTACAAGGATTGTCATGTTTCGCTGGGAACAAACTACTTGAAACCCGTGATTCACTTGTGGTGTTACTAGGAGGGACTTTTTGTTGTTTTTGTTTTGTTTTGTTTTGGTTTTTTTGGCTGGTTGGTTGTTTTGTTTTGGGGATTGTTTTTGTTTGTGGGTTTGTTTTTTTTTTAATTTTATTTTTTTCTTTTCCTAGCCTTTATATAAAATCTCTGGAGAACAGCTCTGTTACTTGGCAGTTGTAGTGTCACTACTAGTGTCTACTGAGGGAGGTTGTGCAAAAGATGCCTTTACTGCTTGGGACCATATGTAGGAATTTGATGCTAATAAAGCCCTCTTTGGCCATCTGTTACTGCAGTGGGAACATCCTGATTCCATCAGTTATCTCCAGAAAGCAGTCCAGACTGATCTGAGGAGGGGTTCCACTGGAGCCAGGCAGAGTTCAGGAAGAACTTCCTGGCTTCCCACCACCTCCAACGCTGACCTTGTCTGGCAGTTCCTTTGCAGAACTGGACTGCTACCTTTCTTTTTTTCCTTTGTGGTGTGGTTTGTATTTTATTTTATTTTTTCCTAATTGGATATGTGCAATCCCTTAAAACACAGCTAAGTAAGCAGGACCTGACTGAAGCCCACCACTGCCCCTCTCCCACAACACCCCGCTGGGCAACGTGCATTGGAGATGAGCCTCCTTTCCCTTTCCAAGACAACTGTGAGAACAATACGATTAAAACTGAAGTGAAACTGTATTTGAAGACTTTGAACTCCTGCATGAAATGTAACCCCCGACTTCGCTCAGTTCTCTGTGGAACACTCGTCCAGACAGAAAAATGAAGAGGTGAATGCTGTGATCATTTATTTTTAACACAAGCTTTGCTCGGTTTGTCCAAGGACTTTGAAGGCAGAGACAATGTTTTGCTTTAAAACCAAAAAGGGATCTGTGGCTGTATTTACATTCCGTTTTCTGGTGTAATGATCTTCCAAACTGTAATTCTTTCAAAGCCTATTTTGCACAGCAGGTGTCACTCATTCATAAGGAATCTCACAGGATTTTCCCAGTGCTGATCCTTAGCTAAGCTGAGCCGAAGCCTTCAGAACGAGTGACCAGCCTTGTCGCTTCTGTCAGCCCATTTCAAAGGAGAGACACGTTACTCTAGCGAGTATTACTGCACTTCGGAATGAAGGGAAGGGCATAAGAAGTAGCTCCCACCTGACTCTAGCTCATTCAGAACAAAACCCATGGAAAGCACTGCAGCCAGAAGAGGCAGTTCTTCCTCTGGGACTGGTGTGGTGGTGATTCCCAGCCATTAGGCCATTCTGACAGGGTCTGAGCAAGGCAGCTTTGCTGAACTGTCACCTGACAACAGCGTTTACAATGTTTTTCTGTATATTTCCTCCGTTTGTTTTTTTTAAACAAAGCCCTGGTCTGCTCAGTGTCCTATGGAATAGCCGTTCTTTCTTTTACTCAGCTAACTTCAACATGTGTAAGTGGTGCTGGAGAAATTAGGTGCTGGTTTCACAGTGTAAGAAACAGAGGCAGCATGTCTTTGGCAGCTCTGTTGATGGCAAAAGCACTGGAGTATGGAAAAAGCAGTCATGGTTGTTGAAGTGCGATGTTGCCTTTGCGACTGTTTTTTCTTTGCTGACTTTAGAAGTTAAAGCTCTGCAGTCTTCCGGTAAGGGCAGGAAGAAGGATAAATAGCTGCACAGCATGGTTGAGCCCCAGCCAGCAACTAAGCAACACACAGCTGCTTGTCCACCTGCCCCCTACCCTGGTGGGATGGGGGAGAGAATCAGAGGAGAAGGTAAGAAAACTCCTGGGTTGAGATAAGAACAGTTTAGTGATTGAAAATTAATGAAATAAAAAAATGAAAATAATGATACTACTACTACTATGTAATGAAAATACTACTACTATTACTACTACTACTATGTAATGTAAAGGAGAACAGTAACAGAAAACACTCCCAAATGACACAAGCACTCACCACTCGCTGAATCATGCCCAGTCAGTCCCTGAGCAGCCAGAGACAGCCAGAGCCTGATCACTGCGAGAGCCAGGCCCCTGGTCAGCTCCCCCTAACTTATGTACTGACCATGATGGTTTATGGCATGAAATACCCCTTGGGGCAGCTGTAACGTGCAGATCGATGTAAGGTTCTGCTTCAGAGACAAGCACAGTTCAGCTGAAAAGGTCACTTTTTCTTTGTGAGTACATCACATTAGAAGAAGGAGGCTGCGACAAGATGTCGAGAAAGCCGAGTGTTGCTGACAGGGGCACTGATGATGGAGGTAGGTTTTTACTTTCCGGTGTGAATCACTAACCCAGTGTTGAGCAGGTGAATGAGGGATGTAGCTTGGGTTACAAACACAACCCCCAAACTTCATTATGAGGAAAGTAACAAGAATAAATGGGGAACTAATTGTTCTCAAATTAAAATACAACTGACCCTGTGATTTGGGTTATCCTTGTGCACAGTTGCTTGGACGTATACCAATGATTTTTTTGAGAACTAAAATCCTATAAATTAAGCTGCTGCTCTTACATACAGAATAGAAATAACTGAAAAAACCCAAAAGCAAACCCAACCACCACCACCATCACCAAAATCCTCAACAGACTTCCCCCTTCCAAACCCCAAGCCATAACTTAGAAATACTGTTTATGCTGAGATACTGCAGTGATGGAACCATGTAATTATCCTGATACACAGATACAGTCTTTCATGCTGATTAGCTAAATATCCATCACTATGCTACTGATTTCTTTGGTACATGAACTCTGCCAACTGCCCTTGCCCTGTCCTGGCTGATCACATGATTGTCAGCAGAGTGAGCAATAGTCATTCAGTCTCTTGCTTTCTTCCTTCGTCCCCACCTTCTTTTGGTAATTACAGTATTAGAGAGTACTCAGGTAACCTACTCAGTTCCTGCTCTGATCCCTGTGTTGGGGAGGTGAGGAATATGTGGCTCAGGGGAGTAGATAATGACAATCTTCTGTAGGCTGAGGCACAAGTCTGTGCTTCTAATGCACAGAGTGAAGAAGGGGGGCTTTTTGCTGTGACCTGGAAGCTGTGCCAAGTGCGCCTCCCTCCCCCATGCCGAAATAACCAGGAAACCAGGGAAAGTGACTGCAGTTCACATATTGGCAAGGTTCACTGCAGCAGCTAGGAGATGGGGCACGACACAAACCACCAGCAACCAGCAAGTCACAGAATGGTCTTTCCCTCATCTGGATTGTTCTGCCATTGGGAGGTTCGGTCTCTTGTAGCCTTATTGAACGTTAATTGCAAAGGCCCCACAAAACTACTGTGATAACAATCTGTCCTCTGTTCAGCTATTTCCACACTACAGCAATCCAAATCTATGGTTTATGGGTTTGAGGAAGGCAAAATAACAGGGATCAGAGCAAATACCTGAAATTCCTTACATAGCATTGAAAAACACAGCTACTGTGAATGGCAGACCATGGCTGGGTACTGCCTGCTTCGAACCATGATCTCCATGGCAGCTTTTCATTGTAGAAGTAGCTGACTTGGTCTGTTGAGCATTGGAACCTCATCCAAGCTTCTGGAAGTGCAGCTCTTAGAGGCTGGTTGACCCCTAATTTATGTGGTAGGTTATGAAGCTTTGCAGCTGTATCTTATGGGAAAAATAGTGTATGCCACATTCTCGTGTTGCTGTGGCATGCTAAAACGTCTGTGTTCCTTCCTTTAAACCTCTGTCTTGTACAACTTGTCCACAAGAAAGGATGTAAAATGTGTAAAATAATCAGCTTCTTTACAGTACTTGTAGGTTAGGCCAGATAGAGTGGCACAAACAGTGATATGCAGGGCTTTCTGCTAGTGAATTCTAGCTAAAATCCCTTGAGTTTCACATGTGGTGCTTAAGCCTCATTGTCCTGTCCTTTGGGTTTTGTCCTGTCTTTTGGGTTTTGTCCTGATGGCATCACCTGCTGCTCCCATATTCTCCTCAGCCTGGGTGTCTGTGCTACACCTTTTTGTTTTTCTGGAGAAGAGCACAGGAATGAGTTACGATGAAGGAGTGAGAGGTGAGGCTTTGTGGGAGGCAAAGGCCCCCTACCTGCAACCTCCTTGTCTTGCTCTTCCTTCTCATGTAACTTAACCTAAGCAGGGTGTTTTCCTTTGCCCCTGTGAGACATCGTAGAAGACACCTTGTCTGCTCCATAGAAGACAAGGGCTGGACAGTTGGCATGAATTCTGTTTCTTTATTTAGCATTTCCCCGCTGGAAGAAGGCTCTGGCTGAGTGTTAATTTGTGGGTTCTGACTGAATAGCTGATCACTCCATTCATGGCAATGTTTTGCTTCACTTCCAATTCTTCATGTTTTGAAAGCTTCAGTGACTGAATACAGGAGAAAGGTCATTCACCATAAGGCACATACGAATATTTTTTCTTGCTCCTTGAAACTTTGAGTGTGCAACAGAAAAAGTAATTGCAAAGTCTCCTCAAGAAAGTGTAAAGACCGAGTTACTATGAGCTTTTCTAAACTGAGACTCCAGGTACAAAGTAGAAACAATATCTCAAAGGAAAAGGTAGTCTAACCTTCCTTGGATTATTCCAGCCCTTGTATCTTCACACAGATGCACATTTTATCAAATCTCTTTAAATAAAAGCCCTATCACTTTCATGTGCATAAGAAGTTAAGACCCCTTTTCCCCCGCTATCAGCCAGGAGAATCTCGTGTTACTGAGTGCTTAAACTTTTAAAAAGTGGCCCAAGTGTTTCAGATTGGCTTCAAAATGCAGTCACTTGTCACATAAGTGATCTGAGCCATAGTCTTCATCCAGAATGAGTAGAAATGTGTGAACTAATAAGAGACAAGATGTCCTCATAGTTTTAGGAGCCATCCTGAATCATGGCCTAAATGCTGCTTTGTTTTTTCTCTGCCATTCATTCATGCTTTGAATCAGTTTTAAAGGTTTAAAAGCTGTTACGTGGATTCATATTTCTAATTTTGCCAGCAAGTTAAGCAGCAGTTGATCAGTTTAACCCTGATTCTTCAGTGATCTTTATGTTCTGTGATAGTAATGGTGCATGGGTACTCAGAGCTGTGTGTATGGCTGCCACCTTGGTTGGTGTGCTGGGAACTGGTATTGCTGAGCAAGAGCATGAGCTTCTGAAGGGAGGGCGGAAACTCCTTAGCAGGGGCTGTGGCTACCTCACTCCCCTGTTCGAACAGGGCATTAAAGGATTGTGGTGCACTCATTAGGCTCAGACCCTAATGCTTTCAGATTCTGCAGTGTCAGGTTTGAAGCAGCATTGCCAACAGCAGCACGGCTGGTTTGGGTGGTCCATACACACATTCCTTTGTGCTACTTTAGATGGCAAAATAGAGGTGTGGTACTCTCACCCTCTTACTGAATTTGTAGTGACACCTCATATTCTACTCCAAGACCAGAGGAGGAAAAAAAAAAAGAAAGGGTCATCACTCCTCTGCCCTCATCTGTTCTCACACTAATTCCCAAAGAAGGTGAGTTAGAAAATTTTTCTTAGAGTTTTCCCAACACGATGCTATTTTTGTCTTCTTGTATTTATGTTTTTCTTTTGCCAAGTTAGCTGACCCAGGAGCACACATCTGGTCTGCTCCTGGGACAGATCGCGCTGGTGTCTCTGCCAGGCAGGAAGTGGTGAATGCATACGAGGATTAGGGTAGGACCGCTAGTAAACATTCGTAGCATATTTGTTAATCAGCAAGAAATTACCAGTATGATATATGGCTGGGATGAAATATGGGCTCTCTGGGTTCTGAGCTCTAAGAGGTTAAGAAAGCAGAACGAGTAATATGAAAAGGACATTGATTTGCTGCCACGATTCTGACAGAGAGCTACCTAGTCAGAGCAAAAAAGAGTCCATGGACAGCAAATCTCAGGAATGTAGGCTGAAGCCTCAGACTCTGGAGAGGAGCAAACCATAAAGCTCCCCTCCTTAACTTGAGTCCATTCACTAGGACACAGAAGCCATTTACAGATGCTAAATTTTACTTAGTAACTATGTTGCAAAAGCCAAAAATAAATCGAGTTGTTATTTCAGCTCCACAAATGTAGTTCACAGTTGTTTAGAATGATCGTTCCCAGGCCTGCCAGTGACTCCGAGGTAGATGTTTTCGGAAATGGACTAATTATCTCTGCAGCTTTTGTGCAAGACGTGGTGACACATGCAAAAAATGTATACTATAGTGTATTTTGGTGTGTAATGGCTACACTAATCGTCTTTAAGCAATGAAGTGGTAATTTTTTAGGAAAGAAGAAACAACTTTGCTCCTAAGTGTCCCCTTTACTTTGAGTACAGGATGGCCATTATTTCAGCTTGCTGCATAATATGCGTATTTATTTTTTCTTTGCCTGAATGACTGTGGTTGGAAAATATTTGGTGAAATCAGTAATACCAGGTTATAGGAGGAAAAAGGCATCCAGAAAGAAACCCAAAGACAAATCTTATACACCCATTAGAATATGTCATAATGATTTAAATAATTGACATATGTTAACAATTTCCTTAATTCCATATTGTAGAAGAATAGTTGTTTACAGGCCTCATGTCTCTCCAGTAATTGCTTTCCCATTTTAATGGGGAGCTTGGCTGTGCCACGGAATGAGGAGGGACCCACACTACAGAATACACTGGGCTCTGTGACTTTAAGCATCAAGTACGGTGTAGCGTATGTGGTACGGAATGAAAGAGAAACAACTTGTTAATGTACCATATCTTATGTATTTCATAAAGTGAACTCGGGTGCAATTCATATAGCAAAATGGAGCTGTATTCCTGGTTTGTTGCAGAGTTGTTTGTTTTTGTTTTTGTTTTTTCTTGGAATTCCTTTTCACTTTCTTTGAATAACGAACATCCATATTAGTGTTCGAGGCTGCATCAAGAATGTACTTATCTCCCAGTTGCCACCACTTCCAATGTTTTGGGTCGTATCCTGAAGCAGTCTCAGAGTATATGAATTATCTCTCTGTCCCCACCCAGTAAAGCTGTGGCAAAAAGTGTGCTACCCAATGTCACTGTAACCACCAGTAGGTGCTTGCTCTAGGTGGCCAGACTAGAACTACTCCGAAGCGAACCCCCAAACGCACGTGTTGTGGACATGGAGGCCCCTGCACTAACTACTGGGCTGTGCAAACCTGCTCTTGTTATGCTCTTACTTGCTAATGCAGACCAAGGCTCTGATGCCGTGAAAACAAACAAACAAAAGGAGTAGAATTGCTGAATACTTGGGGTAAAAGAATTTTACAACTTTTGCACATCCTAGTGGGAAAAGTACTGGTTTATTAGTGTTTAAGCTGATAAACTTGGAGTGGGGAAAGCATCTTCCTCTTGTTGTAGCTAACAATTTCTAGGTTTCAGGCTGTGACCTGTTGTATCCGCAGAGCATCCCCACTGCATGCAAGGGAGCTTCGTGTCCAGGCTAGGGACAGCATTCTTGTCGTTGTACTTAATGGTTATTTATATTGGTTATTTATATTTCAGAGGTGTGACTATAATGATGACTAAGGACGGAAGTCTTGGTGTACAGGTTAGCCTGGTGTGGCTCCCTCTCAGTAGTAGCAGAAGAAAGTGATTTGTAGACAGTTCAGTGAAGCTCAACCTACCTATGGCTTCATAGTGTGGCTTGGCCTCGGCTCATGCCAAACTCCCACCCAGCTGCTGGCTGCCCCCACACCGCTCGCCCTCAGTGTTCCCTCTGCTGTTTCTCGCCTTTTCCCTTCCATCTTTCTTTGCCTCTGTGGTGTTTTCTGTATTTTCTTACACACGTTTTTACAGATGTGCTGCAGACTTTCCTGGTGGACTCGGCTTCAGCCTGCGATGGCTCTGACTGGCACCAGCTATGACTGGCGCATACGCCACCTCTGCAGCCCTCCTGCTGCCTGCACCAACCACACTTCTGTTGATTTGTAAGCCTGTAGGGTGACAGGCATGGAAAAATGGATAAATTTTGGCTGATCCACAGAGGAGGAGTGTGGTAACTATCAGCCGGCAAGCAGGAGGAAGCAAAAAGAAATTGTATCGTTGTACACAGGTTTATTTAACAATTACAGAGAATACACATAGAATAAAAGAAAATGTATACAGTTTCTTTGCTAGCCACTATTTCTACTCCGCCTGCCCTTGGACTTTTCACTTACACTAGCGTTAGGTGAGCAGTAAAGTTGTGTTAATAGCATGTGAGTGGACAAACCTTAGTCTGTATGAGATTTCTTAGAAAGGGAGAAAATTTTTGATCAGAGAACAAGAATGCTACTGTAGTCTGAACTCTGTTGGAGTCTAAATTGCAGACTGCAATACCTAATCTAGGCAAATGGGCATTAAATCAGATCCTTGAGTAGTACAAAATGCACACAAAGGTAAAGCACAGAAGGGATGCTGTAGGCTGTATATGGAAAGTCTCATTCTGTGCTGGAATTTCACAGACTGTCATCACTGCCCAGGGACCTTTCACTCAGACCATGTGTACCGTATATTTGGGAGGGGAATCATTCATTGCGACAATATCTAAATTTGCAGTATCTGGTAGGAAACAGGACTTTGCATTGCTGCAGAATAAATAACAGAAAGGTAGGAAAGATTTTATCCATGATTCTTTAATCTGCAATTATTCTCTCTGGTAGTTAGTCATTAATGTCTACATACTGGTTCCACAGGGACTTCTTTTCTTTGAGTATTTGAGAAGAACAGAATCCAAGAAACATGCTCTGTTGACAGGTGCATGTTAGTGTGGTGTTTTTTTAGGGAGGTCAGGGACCATGAACGCTGATTTATGGCCTTAAAGGCTGAAGATCTGTCTCTATTACCATACAGGAAAAGGAATAGTGTACATTTTATACTGTTTTTTCAGCATAACTCACTTGTACCAGTTTTGCCATCCCTCTGGACAGCATACCTTCCCTCCAGTGTGTCACCACACTGCACAGCTTGGTGTCATTGGCAAACTTGCTGAGGGTGCCCTTGATCCCACTGTCCATGTCACTCATAGAGATGTTAAACAACACCCATCCTAGCACCAACCCCAGTGTAGTCCTAGAACATCCAAACTAGATACACTGTAAATTGTTTCAGGACTGTATAAAATATACTTGTTGCAGTACCTCCCTGAGGCACAACGTGTATTAGGAGCTGAGGAGCACCCACTGCCAGCCTAGGTGTTAGGGGCAATCATGGTAGGCAGTTAAGCCCTACACAGCTGCTCACTCACTCCCCTGCAGTGCCATGGGGGTGAGAATCAGAAGGGTAAAATTGGAAAGCTCATGGCATGAGATGAAGACAGTTTCATAGGTAAAGCAAAAGCTGCATGTGCAAGCAGATCAAAACAAAGATCTAATTCAGTACTTCCCATGGATAGGCAGGTGCTTAGCCATTCCCAGGAATGCAGGCTTTGTCACGCGTAACAGTTACTTGGGAAGATGACTCCACAACTTCAGATATCTTCCCCTTCCTTCTTTTCCCCAGGCTTTTACTGCTGAGTACCTTATGCCATGGGACATCCCTTTGGCTAGTTGGTGTCAGCTGTCCTAACTATATCCCGTCCAAATCTCTTGTGTGCAACTCACTGGCAGGGCAGGTGAGAAACAGAGAAGCCCTCAATGCTGTGTAAGCGCTGCTCAACAATAACAAAACTGTGAGTGTGTTACCAACGGTGTTTCAGTCACAGATCCAGAACACAGCACTGTGTGAGCTGCTATGGGGAGAATTCATTCCAGCTCAGCCACAACCAATACACCAGCCTTGGTGCTCGAGTTTCCCGCACTGGCCTGTGCAGATGTTCTGAGCTGGACCTGCTGGCACATGTTGTACTGCCCTGCCGTGTGGGACTTTCAAACACTAGGGAATATCCACCAAGTTGTCACCATGGTACAGACTTAGGTGTACAGAAAACAGACTGGAAAGAACCTTGTAAAAGCACAGAAGTCACTGATCTAGATTTGAAAGGCTTGGCTAGATACTCTTCTTATATCTTAGTAATTTTCTGTGTCATCAAGTAGGTCTGTAAATGTGTTTCTAAATGACACTTTTGCATTTTCTAAACTAAATGTTGCTTTTTGACAGAATATCTCTTTATTTATTGTGTCCCTATGGAGAAAGACTTGTCATTAATCATTAGGATATTTTCTGCTGATAAATAAAACTTAGAGGTGAAGAAAATAAAAATTATTCAGGTTTTATGCTTAAAAAAATAAAAGGTTGAGAAAGCCTGGCTTGCTTCTTAGAATAATATACTTTAATTGGCCAAAATGGTGGAGGAGGAATGTTTCTTTTCCGTTTGTGTGCCCTGAAATATGTCGAGAGAACTTTCATGATGCTTTATACCACACGGTTTTTACTGCTAGGAATTTCACAAATTATGCATAAATGTTTCATATAAAATGTTTTTCATTAAATGTGCTGACTGGTAATTGGGAAGGTTTTCTGATTTGCTCTTGAACACAGAGTTCTGCACTCAAAGTGACAGCTTCCAGCTTTTGCTGCTCACCTGCAGCTTTCTTGCTCTGTCTTGTACTCCGTGTTACCACAGTGACGCTACCAGCAGCGCTGACTGACTCAGCCTTGCCCAGCATTGCTACGCAAATGTATTTGTGAGTATTTAAGTGGGCACTTCCATCTCAGAGAGCTGACTGTACCAAACGGTTTAGAGGGATGATGTGGGCTCAGCTCATTTTTTTGGGTTCTAGTGAGGGGTAGGTGGACCGTAACAGATACTTTCTTTGCCTGTGTTGCTTTGTCTCCATGTAGGACAGAAGTTCTCAGCTGGGGGCGGATGGATCTCTGTAGAACTTCCAAGTGCTTGTGAGGACTGTATGACAGCCAACAGAGAAACAACGTTGCTTGCCAGTCAGCTCCTGCTTGGTATAAAACTGTATATTTTAAAAAAGAAAGTAAGATAGGAATGATAGGCCTCAGACTACTGGCAGGTCTGAGTGACATTGAGCAGTAGCTTCAAGGGTGTTCACAACAGTTAATTCACTGTGTTCGATATGCAGCTCATAGTTTCCAGAACCCTTATATATGTAGTAGCTGTGGGAACTGGAGCTTGCACCAGGAAATCCCCAAAGGCAGTCCAGAAATGATGGTTAAACGAGGTCACTTCGTTATGCAATCACTAGTTGACTAAAAATCATTAGGCATCACATACAATACACTAATTTGAAGTGATACTAAGGTATATGGCCAGTAGGTGGACCCAAAGATACAGCATCCAAGAGGATGTACATACCTGATTTCCACAGAAGTTCTCAGTACACTGATCGTATCCTTTTTATTTCTTTGTAGTGGCTGGCTGTTTCCTACTGATGTGCACTGCCCTGCTTCTATATGGCCCCCAATAGGTTTTCTTTCAAGTTCTGTACTTTGAAACAAGCTTTATTGTCACCAAACAGTGTCAGTAAATCAACCTGCATCTGCTGCAGGATACTTCTATACCTGG
>NW_010236901.1:15101-27974 GCF_000690775.1 Eurypyga helias
ACACACCTTTTACCTCAGTGCTTCATCCAGCCAATGGAATTTGATCAGTGCTTTCTCCAAGGCTTTTCAAGGTCCTATTAATCAACTTCAGGTTTAGCTGGCTCTTTCAGTGTCTGATTTTTGACCCTGCGCACCTGGTTGCTGCACCTACAAGAATGCAAAATACTGACGTGCCACGGTTCAGAATGTTTGGTTCCTGGAATAGTTGGGGAATCCCTTGCTAAACTTTCAAAGAAAGAGGAAATCGCACGTCTTCAACAATGCCCAAACTGTAGTAGTAGGAATAGGACAGATTTCCAACTTCTGAAATTTTTCTATAAAAAAGAATAAGTATCTATTTGTGAGGGCAACATCCAGCAGGGGTGTACAGGAAATTGTTAATTAGCTGGTACTGAGATACAAGTTTACCTTTTGAGCTCTGGCTGTCTTTGAATTGCCTGGAATTTTGGAGATCCTTTTAGACAGGTAGGTTTATTAATTCTAAATTAAAGTGAACTCATTAGAACTTCTTTGTTATGGAAATGAGGTAGGAAATTCATCGAGAATAAGATTTGCCATGAGCTTTCCAGTACTCCCTAGATTTAACTGAGTTAGAAACCTATGGAAGCATAGCCTTTGTTGTGATATTCAGACATTCCTCGCTGGCTGAAATGGAAAATTTAACACACGTTATTTTAAATAAATAAATAAAGATTAAGAGCTAAACCTCTGAACATAGCGAGTTTTGCATTACTGTTAAAGGATAAGGGAAAACTTTAAGGTAGTTCCAATTTCATTGCCTGCAGGCTCCAATCAATTTTATGTCTTTGGAGCAGTATGGGAGAAAGTGGGGGATGAATGGATTTTAAGACCTGTTAAATTTGATCTCAAAGAAAGGTTTAAGAGAAATCACATGAACTTGCCAATGCTTCCTGTGAAGTCTGTGACAGAAGCCTGGAATCCCTGAGGTCTAAGTCAATCCTTTAACAACGTGCCTAGACATCCTATACCCCTGTGCTGACTCCTCAAGTAGAAAAGCCGTGTGATTCTGAGCCAGATCTGAGCTAGTGCAGTGTCTGCTCTCACTCGACTGAGATGCGTACAGACATAAAATGTGGGGTAAATTGCGAGGTGGATAGAACTTGGTTAGAAAATCAGCCAAGGTCTGTGGTTATCAGCTTCTACTCTCAGCCGTATTATTGTATATTTGGAATAACTGTAATCAAGTTAAAAAAATAAGAAAGGAAAAAATAATATTGGGCGTTTTTCAAAGCCTGGTAGATTCAGGCTGCATTGACATCACTACTAAAGAGCAACGGCCCTTAAAAATCCTTCATTTGGAACTCACTGAAAACTTGCATGGAGTGACCTGTGGATCCTGAGTGCAGCTCCTGTGCGTAGCAGACATCTCATCCCACAGTACTGTTGCTTCCAGAACAAGTACCGGTACTTTTCTTTGTGTGTGTGGTTCAGCTACTTACTGAATGGAAAAAGAATGTTGTCATAGAAATTTATTTACTGGTATGTTAAAGAAAACTCATTAAAATGATGGAATAAAGTAAAAGCTTTGGGAGACATTGATATTAGAATGTCTCCCACCAAGTGTAGTACATTAGAATTAGCTTAATTTTAGCTTTGCTGGTTAAATGAATTTTAGCTTTGATGGATGCACTGAGGGAAGAGAGGACAGAAGAAATGAGTCTGGTGGCTTACAGGGATGGATTTCAAAAGCATCAAGGGATTCAGTACACAGCTTGCAAGTGCCAAAATGAATGGCATTTTTGTGTCCCTAAGCATTGTGGGCAGATCTGCCTTACTTCACTGAAATCCTGATGTAGCAAAGCCAAGAGCTACATGGTTAGCTTAGCTACAGCTAAGCGCCGGGCTTAATATTTGTGAATACTGTCAACGCCTCTGGTGAAGGCAATATGGCACAGAAACAGACTTCATTACAGCCCAGCTTACAGCTTGTGGTACTTGTGTTTTGCATGGCAAAATGAGAAAGTTCATGTTATCCTTTGAATGTAAGACTCCTAGAAGTGTGGGGATCTCTTCTGTACATCTAAAATGTAAATGGGCAAATAACTTCAGCTAAAATGTCTCATCAGCACCACATTAATGTGCAGAGATATCTTCTATACAGCATTAAAACTTGAGGAGACTTCTTTTCCATATCCGCACTGGGTTAGATATTCCCTGTCCTAGATACCTCCAATGCTCCGAATTATCCTGAAGGGATTTTATCCAAGATTCTGCCAAGTATCCTGACATCTTTTTCTATGTCACAGTTTACTCTCTGTGTGAATAATGTCTGCTTGGCTTAATTAGCACGTTAGGATCTGGACTTGCACATTTTCTTAGTCTTTCACTGGTGTCCCAGATGTGTAACCATGTGTTATTTCTGTTCTAGTTCCTTGTACACTAAATTATTGCCTAACTGTTCCATGCTGGACTTTAAGAATTCCAGGAAATAAAAGGCTGAACTCTTGCATACTGATGCGGCACATTCCTCACATTAGAAATATTCTGTGTATCGCATTCAAGACCTTACTTCCTAGGCAAGCTTAAGGGAATTTTAGTGACTAATGAGAGCTGCCGCTATTCTGTTCCGGGCATGAAAGCATTCCTTTATCCAGCAAAGCCAAAACATGCTGTCTGTTTTCAGGCATCAAAATGTTGTCATGGCCTGCTATTTCAGAGCATTTTCTTCAATGATCCACAAGAGGTGATGTGAGCAAACCTGGCATTTTCTTCCGTTTCCCTTCATAGACAAAGAAAAATATATGAAAAAAAAAAAAAGAAAAGAAAAGAAAATGCAACAATACATGGTTTCCACACTGCTGGGTTGAAACACATCGATATCAATAGTATTGAATTTCTGTCTTAATAATACTACCACTTCCTTCTGTTTAGGGGAATTCCATTTACTGAAGACTTATCTTTATTGCCTTTCTATTTGTTCTATTTTTGTTGTGTGTGATCTCTCTAGATAGTGAGCATTTTCCTATCCATTATTCACAGTGCAATCAGACCTTCTTGGTCATTCCCATTTCCAGCCTCATCAGGCATATCCAGTGAGTCAGACCATGAAGCTGCTGAGTGGACACAGGTACAAGCTGATCAGGCTGGAATGTGAACAGCTCCAATGATAACAGTGAATCCCTCGTCCACTTGGTTTTTCTGGTTTGTTAGGTCACAGTTACCTTTTTTGCTTGAAAATACAGCTTTATAAACATGAAGTACGTGTATGGTCTAAAAATCAACCTAATCGGTAAAAATCTGCAGAAATTAGGTGTCTACGAAACTCTATAGAAAATTTTCACACAAAACTTTTGTAAGATTTGTGGGGTGCTTAGTGCATTCAGGTTGTGAGTTGGTATTCTGGGGTTTTTTTACCTTCCCAGCTTCAGAAGCCAACACTAATGAATATTGCTAAACAATACTAAGGAATCTGTCAAAACTCCATCAGCAGGGAAAGTTGGGTCCTTCTAGCGCAGCTCCCTCCATGTGCATCCACACAGGGCTAACCACAGTACAGCCTTAATCTGGACAAATCTGTGCTCAAACGCTCCTCTACATCAGAATATCGTGTTGATTTTTGCACTCCAGCCAGGCCTGTAGGCATTTTCCCATCTAAAATTCTTCCCCATAATCTCATGCCAATATTTGCTTTATGGTAGATTATATTTTTCAGGGGCAACAGAGTTCAGCTGCTGTTGTTTTTCTCCAACAGCAGCTGAACTCTGAGAGGTTACTCCCTAAAGAATGCTGTGGAACACTGATTTTTTATCCTGCTGATCTTTCCTGCACATCAAGCCTTGGGATCTGAGCAGCGGCTTTTCTGGCCTGTGCTTCATCACATGTAGCGTGGATTCCACACCAGAAGCTTATTAAAGAATTCTGTCAGGTATTGTGGAGGCAGAGTAACAATCTGTGTACATCTTTAGGAAAAATACTTTTCAGGCCTGTATGGGAACATTTCACTTACACTGAGCCTGAAATGCTGAGAGTCTAAAGGATTTGTGCACATTGATTTCGGTCAATGGATATGAGCCTGTTGCCAAGAATTTTGCTTCTGACAGGCTGGCCTGTCCCTTGGGTTGTTCCAACCCGGCATGCCCTGTATTCAGAGGTACCTTTGCAAACGTAGGGGCCACATTTCACAATGACTCCCTCTATAAGGGTTGACTGGGGGGCTGTGTGGGAGCCAGCAGTGCTCTACGCTCCTGGGTATCCTCAGCTCAGCTCGTGTGGGGCTCAGCAGGTGGAATGGGCAGCGAGGGAGCTCTTCCTGCAATGTGTAGCATACTTGCTTTCAGTCTTGCATGCAGAAATAATCCAGGTAACTCCTTTGGAGGTGACATTGAGCAGCTGAGGCAGAATAGGGAATTCACCAGTTTCCAGTGTTAATCCATGTACTGATTAGTCCAAGCTTGTTACCCGATTCACCCAGTAATTTTCCTTCCGTGTTCAGAAGGGGTCAAATAGATGTGCTCTGGCTGTATGTAGAGTCAACAAGTGGCCATGCATGTCTTTATTGCTACAGAAATTAAGACACTGCTTTAATCTCTAGAGTAGGCAGCTCCATTTACCTGCAAAGAAGGTGCTGTTGGTCAGTGTCTTTTGAGGCAGCACTGCTCTCCTGGAGGTGGGCTTGCTGTGTCTCCAGCTGGTTCTCACTTGCAGTCAGAGCTTTACTGTGCTGTGCTTCTCTCATGCTGTGAAGGAATACACCACACACACAATGTTAAGAGAGTTAATTGAATGTATTTCCAGCTTAATTGCTGTGTTGGACCTTGCCATTAGCATCGTTCTGCCACGTGGCTGCTTGTATCACTGGATGAAGTGTGAGCATTTAAGGCAAAAGCCCCAAGCGTGGACCTGTTTGTACGTTGGGTGTGGGGGGCAGTGGTCAGGAAATAGAGCTCCCATAGTTCATGGATTTTCTGGGTGTTTGGTTTTTCTATCTAATTAATTTTATAACTGAAACACAGGTTTCTGTTTAGAGCAGTTGTGGTGCATGAAAAAATGAGTTTTACTAAAATATATTATTCCAAGTGGACAAAACAGAGCTCTTTGGGCGGTGTATTTGAAGGAGCAAAGGAAGCCGATTGAAAAGATTTTCTTGTTTCCTTTGCGGCTTTCTGAGTAATAGGTTGATTCTGGCTTGACCCAAGCATTAATGAAGAAATAATTCAAACCATATTTATTGTTATTATTTTTAAAAAAATTAAAACATGTTTGAGGCCCTGACTTCTAGAGAAGCCTGAGAGATTTATGTTCCTAAGTTCCATGAAGTGATTGTTCCTTTTAAGTAATTTTGAACTATTTTGAAAATCCACACCTTCATTGTTAGATTACTGAAAATTAAGAGTTCAAATCTCACATTCTTCTCCCGAGCTGTTCCGAGACTGGTCAGGTGAGGCTAGGCTTGAGCAAACACAATCCAGATTGAATACAGGTACTAGGATTTGACTTCACACTTCTGATTATTGATGAAGAAAAAGATATTTTGAAGCCTGTTTCAGAAAAATGGCTATCAAGGCATGGACTTATGGAACTGATGTGCTACCATGCACCATTTGTCAGGGATGAAAGGACTGTAAATGGTTACAGTACACCCAACTTGCACATATACTGTGTATGTGTCTAGTAATGGACCTCGTGGCTGTGCAAACAGTAAGTGTAGATGTGAATATGGCAAAAAATTGCATTTTACTCTCTGTTTGGTGCTGTAATGAATCACATTCCATCACAGTAGTAGCCATATTCATCACAGAAGTAACAGATTCTAATTCCTGTTTCTAAGAAAATGTTACACAGCATATGCAAACAGTGCTTCATTTCTTTCCTCTGTACTCCCACTCAAACATCCTGTCTCTGCCAGAATTACTAGGCCTGACTGGACTCTTCTTACTGTTTCAGAGAAAGTGAAAGACAAGGAGATGAAATTTTTACCCAAGTTAAAACCTTTATTTTTATAGAACTGCCACAACTTTTAATTGTAAGAAAACCCTACTGATCTATACTTCAAAGCAGGTAAATTAAGAAACTGAAAATTTGAAAATGCATTAATTTCAGGTTGTTCTGTAGAGTCTGAGGAATTATAGCATATATGTTCCACACAAGCTATCAGTCGAAAGCTGGGTCAAATACCATTCCAATTCCCTCTTCCCCCAGAAAAGGGTCGGGCTCCTTTTCACCCTTTAGCCCAATAAGAAGGTGAAGTAGGATACTGAGTTTCAATTCTGCTCTACATCTTCTTGGTTCATTTGCTATTTGTGACAAGTTTCCTGTCTGGCTAGGAGGTACTTTCAGTTGGCTTGTGTTTCCCCCCTGATGACTGGACGGCCTGAACACAGAATAGCTGAGCATTTGTGCCTGTTCACTCAAGGCTTGCTCAGACCCTGGCTAAGCCAGCTCGCACAAAGGCCCGACATGTGCTGGGACCAGCAGTGCCAGGTCAAAGCCAGTGGCACCACGTAGGACGGGCAGGTGGGCACACAGAGCTAAGGGGCTATCTACAGCCACCGCCTCCTGCAGAACTGCTGGCCCTGGCAGAAATGATGTTTTCTCTGGCACTTCATCAGAACCCACCAATTCATTGAAATGGTACAGACCAAACCTCTGAGGTCTGAATTGGCTCCACCAGCAGCGGGACTCCGGAGGCTTTCCTGCTTCCCTGTATGACCTGGGGAACACCTGTGCCATGACAGGGAAGGAAGGATGAGCAGTCTTACTGTTGGCTAGGTAAACAAGTCTTTATTTTTGTCTTCCTGAGTGCACAATAAGAAGAGTTACAGGTTACTGTAATGACAAATAAGTGAATTCACGTTCAGGACTGGTCTGGGCAAAAGGGGGATGAGTCCCTGTTTATCATGTTTGTTTGTTGTATTTCTTAATATGCTCAGGAAACAAAGTTTAAATCACAGGGTATTTTTCCCTGTAAATTGGAGACATCAAAATGGACTGTGACAGCACTTTCAAACAAAGCAGTGAGAGAAGCCACTTCCTGTGAGATACTCTCATATCCACTCACTGTTCAAAACACAGCCCATGAATAAGAATAATTAATCCGATACTAATTATGATAGAATTCTGCATAAATTTAACACAACCTGAGGCATTGCTACAACACTGTCACAGTACCAGGAACAGTTTTTCTCCCTCTCTCTCACATTATTTTTCATCTCTTCAGTCTGTGATTTAAGCCACCTCAAATCAATGGCGCGATTCGACTCTAACTTACCTTTCACTTGTGGTGGTATTACACTGAGCTGAAACCAACATAAGTGACATACCTGCTGGTTGATCTAGGAGGAGAAAAAAAATTGAACACTGAATGCTGAAAGATTTCTGTTACTGTACTATAGCAATAATTAGCTGAATGGCACTTGAAAATAGCAAAGAAATGCATGGTCTTAACAGGGTGTCTGTCAGAATCATGTAGTACTTAAAGGAATTAAATACAGCTTGTTTGGGAGTGTTGCTTTTGCACAGTAAGAAAATTAAAGCTGGTGATAAAGCCAATATAAACCATTTTTTTTTATCATGGATAAAAAATTAATCAACTCTGAAGTCTTTTCTTCTGGAAAAACAAATTGCATCCACCCTAAAGAAAGTCATGTGCAGTAAGTACTGGAATCATTACCAGGGTGCCAGAAATCTGTTAAGTAAGCTTTTCTTTTGATGACTATGTTTTTCCAATTTCTAGCTGGAAATGTAGGATCCCAAAGATACCAGGATTTGTTCTGCTTTACGGAATAAAAGGCTAAGTAGGGAATTAATTAATGGAGTAGCTGTTGGTTTTAGGAGCCAAAGGGAAATTCAAACTATTCTCCATTCTCATGTTTTGAAAAGTGATGAGTCCCAGGTAGTCATGTGTGGGATACAGAAGTACCAATCCAGGTTAGGAATCTGATTCACTTTCATTTCATTGGAAATTATATTTTCGATCTGTTGAAGGGCTCTGAAACCCCCTTGTAAAAACGCGTGCATTCATATGTGGTTAAATCACATGCAGCATCTCACCCAAGGTGAGTTACAAACACAAACCCAATCAGTGATAGCAGATTCATTTCTACATTGCTTTAGTTTTGTATTAACTCCACGTGTCTGCTCTTTGCCTTCAGCTGGGATCACTGCATACCTATGTTTATTGGGAATAACTGCATCTTGCAAATTCAACCGAAGGTGCTCGTTAGGGGTAGAGACTCAGCAAGGGCCACTTTGTCCCACAGACTGAAGCATGAAGTTGCATGTGCCAGAAAAATATGGATTTCTGGGCAGCAGGAAACCATTTGCACCTTTTTCCTGCGCCTAAGGCTCTGTATACAGGGTGTAGTTGGCAAGGGGCTCTCCAAGTGGGCAACAAGCTGCAGCCAGAATGGGCCAGGCTGGAAGTCGAGCCATCACAACCAAGATGCAGCTGCTGAAGGCACTGAGAGGCAGAACCCATGTAGTTAAACGATGCTCTGCCCTGTGGGAATTAAACTTATTCTTCCTTATTTAGTTCATTTTAAAGGATCAGCAAAAAATCCCTGCTGCTCTTTCTTGTTGCCAATAGGTAGGCATCACACATCCTACCACAAAAGTGCTGTCTGCTTGTGAATGATGAATTACCTCTTGCCATTTCTTCCACATAGGAAGGGTAGGAATTTAGCTCATACTCCTACTATTGGAGCTCTTAGCTTTGGGGGGAAAAAAATGCAGTTTACTCAGGAAGCTAGTGTAAGTAAATTGCACAGCTCTGTAAAAAATCAGCAGGATCGTGTCATGTCTTTTTTGCCATGAGATTTATACAAAATAGCTCCATAAAGAATAGAACCATTCAGTTTTTACTTGTTCCAATGTAAATGTTATTAAGTTCTGAAATAATGTGTTTTCCTAAATAATTTGGTAGCTCTCATTCATCTTTTCCTTTGGTGGGATGATCCCTCAATCTTTCTTTATATGTAAATAAAATTCAGTAGAGAAAGAATGCCCGTTCCTGGGGAGGCTGCCGGCATAGCCACAATTTTTCACAGGAAATCGGGTAAACTTAGTAATGTGATAATGTGCCAGGCTTGACTCTTTAAGTTTAAGGGACAAGTAATTTTTTCTAAGGTACTGTTAGATCAATCAACACATTTGTCTTTTACCATGATGTGTGCACATGTAACCTGATCATTAGGAGTGAACAGTTTTATTCTCTGGTTTTAAGGGAAGACGTGTTTTGCAAATAAGATATTGTCCAGTGTTGGGGTTAAATGTGTATTCCAATATCAAAAGAAAGAAGGATTTTTAAGACTTAGGGAGGTAACTTCAAATTCAAGAAAAGTTCAAAACAAGCCATGTGGAAGTCTTGCTGTTTAGGCTGTTGGACACCACGATATAGTCTGTAGTGTGAATCCTGCCTGTAGCAGAACGCCAGAATGAGAGTTTGAATCAGAAAAGATACAGTAGGACCCAAACTTCTGCACAGAGTTTTCTTGCAAGATTTGTCTTTTAAATACAGAGTAATTTATTTGTATTTTGAGCCTTAAATTAAAAAAAAAAAAAATTGATCTGGCTGAATCTCTTAAAAACTCCAGCAGCCAACCTTCCCATTTCTTTCAGCCTTTCTCAACTCGTCTCTGGCCCTTGGGGCTGCTTGCTGGAACTTTCTGACCCAGAGCTTATTGTGGCTCTCAGTGGTTGCAAATCACCTGCCCTTGCTGTGGAAATGATTTTTAAAATCTTGAAAACTGACTTCATGTTAAGGCACGTTTTTCCAACTATAGATAGTCTCAAATCCCTGGATGCAAAGTATAAAATTTGAAATTTTGGTGTAAATTGTATGATTTGGACCTATATTTTTACAGTCTGTGTGTTGCATACCTGACCCTGCTAAAGCCATGTTTATAATAGCATACGAGGAAAAGTGTGGGCTATGGATAGTAACACATCTGGGTCCTGCCCTTAGGCCACAACAGGCCCCTGCAATGATCCAGGCCTGGGGATGCGGGGCTGGGAAGCTGCCCAGCGGGAAAGGACCTGTGGCAGTTGGTGACAGTGGCTGAACAGGATCCGGCATGTACCCAGGTGGCCAAGAACCAACGGCATCCTGGCCTGCATCAGGGACAGTGTGGCCAGCAGGACCAGGGCAGGGATCGTACCCCTGTGCTGGGCACTGGTGAGGCCACGCCTCAAACCCTGGGGTCAGTTTGGGCCCTTCACTGCAGGAAAGACACTGAGTGGTTGGAGCATGTCTGGAGGAGGGAACGGAGCTGGGTAAGGGTCTGGAGCAAAATTCCTGTGGGGAGCTGCTGAGAGAGCTGGGGATGTTCAGCCTGGAGAAGAGGAGGCTCAGGGGAGACCTTATTGCTCCCTACAACTCCCTGAAAGGGGGGTGCAGAGAGTGGTGGTCAGTCTCTTCTCCCAAGGGACAAGTGATGGGACAAGAGAAAGCCTCTAGTTGTGCCAGGGGAGGTTCAGATTTGATATTAGAGAAATTCCTTCCTGGAAGGGGCTGTCAGGATTGGAAGGGGCTGCCCAGGGAGGGGGGTAGTCACCATCCCAGAAGGGATTTAAAAGATGTGCAGACGTGGTGCTCAGGGATATGGTTTAATGGTGTGCTGGACAGTGCTGGGTTTATGGTTGGACTTGTTGATCTTAAAGGTCTTTTCCAACCTACAGATTCCATGATTCTATATAATCCCCTAAAGACATTGTTCATTCCTTCTGTCATGTGTGTGCTGTTCCTTTGTTCTTCTTCTCACAGGTCTTTTAACAGTGAGTTGTATTGTATCCCCTGACTAAGCAAACAATACAGCAAGTCTGTTCAACCAGGTTCTTACTGCTTTTGTTCTGTATTAGCATGCCCATGGAGATGAGCATTCGCTGCAGGGAAGTCTAGGCTGGATGCTGACTGTATCAGTCAAAATAAAATTACTGTTGTTCAGCTAAACATATTTTCAGAAGCGTTTTGGTGGTGTCATAGCTGCTGAAACTGCCTATGGGCTCAGTAAACCTGTGGGACATTTATATTTCCAGTCCAAATTTGATCAGGTTCTTTTTTTGTGAGAGACGGAGGGTGAAAGAGAGGAGAGTTGGCATTTAGACTGATGCTTGTGTTGGAAAAGATTCCTATGGGTGGGGGAGTGTTTTCAGGCAGTTACATTAATTCCCAGGCTGTTAGGCTGTGCTCATTTGACAGACAACTGGTTTTGCACTACTTTCAAGGCACTGTCTTGTTCTGTTTCCAGATTCCAGGTGGCAGGTCACACCACACTGTGCTCTTTGGAGTGTAATGTATTTAGTTAAATAAAATGCTGCCGTGCATGACTGAGAAATGCCATCAAACCTGAACTGAATTGGGTTCGTATCACTGGAGTGTATTCCCAGATGTGGAACCTTTCTTTTCAGAGAGTATCTGAGGCTGTTGTTAGAGCTTAATGCAGTTTGTTTTTCTGCACCGTGGGAGACAGGAGAAGTAGTCCGTCTCAAAGCGTTTCTGGTGGTCAGCTGTGGCAGCAGCACCAACGAGAGCCTCTTTATTTCAGATGTTATGTCTGTTACCTGAATTTCCTGAAATGCTGCAGTCAATACGGCTTTTTTGGGGAGAAAGTGAGGTGAGCTGCTCTTTTGGCAGCTGAAGCAAGTGATGGAGCCGGTTCTGTATTTCCAGCGTGGAGGAGAAGAGCTCTCTTCCTTCCCATAGGCCAATGTCTGTGCCATGAAGGTTAACAGCAGGAACCATCCATGGTAAGTCTGTTGCATAGCCTCCACACGGAGAATGGAGCTCCAGGATTGCATTTGTTTCCAGGTCTGTTCTGGGGAGCCTGTCCCCTTGAGTCCCATCTGTGTGGAGAACAGGTGTACTGTTTGAACATTGGCGTAACTGTGGCAAGACAGGGAGCTGGAAATGCTGCGGTTACTCATGGTTCTGGTCATGAGTAAACAGCCTATTACGGCTGTGGGCTGTGGGGTGTGTGTAGAGCACTGCTCTGAGCACAGGTCAGATTAGTGCACGTGGACTTGGCCAGAGTGAATCCGGTCATTCTCTCACCTCTGTTCACTACAGCAAATGTCTCTCTGACGCCTGGTGACTCAAGTGGCTGTTGCAGATGGAAGGGTATAGAGCTGTTTATCCTCCTGCCAACACTCTTTGCGAGGACACAGGAGGCAACAGCTCTGTGTCCAAAATGCCAGACAGTCCAAAGTGCCCTGCTGCCGTGCTCTGGATGTAGGAGTGGGGTGTGTGATAAAGCTGGTTTGCTTTTCTAGTAAATGCTAGCCCTTCATGGCTACCTGCCTGGCTTCTTGGGGCAATGTGGTGGTGTTCTCTCCCAAATGAAAGCATGCTGATGGAATTAGGAATGTGGGGGCTATGTGCCAAGGAAAACACTTCTCTGGCCTACAAACCTGTGAGCAATCAGCACCTGCCTGGGCATGAATAGGCCATTGTAGCAGTGATGCCTGAGTCCAGTGGAGGCTGGTAGCTGTGTATTCCCAGCGCTTGAGCACCCTCCTGGGAAAAAGCCTACGGAGTGCATCAGCTTAACCCCTTATGTGGATCGCAGGCAGCCCAGGCTGAGGGCTTGCTCTCTTTCTTGTCCTGCTCATTTGAGGAAAATGGGGAGAAGCAAAACACTTGTAAATCAGTCCAAATTCCTGTTAGGTTAGAGGCACTGGAGGATGGTGGCAACTGGGGCACCAGGAAAGAAGGGGAGGGAGAGAGACACAGACCCACCCTAGAAGTGCACAGTATATGCAGTTCAGGAAAAGATCTCAGTCAGCATTTCCTTCTCGAGGGGGGAATTCCAAATGTAACTGCTCAGCAGTGGTACTCTGTGACTGGGGAATGATCCAGCATGGAGCGCAAAGGGCTCAGCTGCCAGAAGGGGTTAAACTGCCTGGAAGCAGCAAGGTCAC
>NW_010236901.1:28005-35429 GCF_000690775.1 Eurypyga helias
CAGACTCCTTGCAAGGGGCTGAAGTTTCCCTTGGCCATGAGATAAGAAACAGCTTCAGGACTGACTAGTAGCCATCGTGGAATGTGGGCACAAAGGGGCCCAAGCCCAGGGGTCAGCACTGGGGAGCAGAGCTGGGCTGGGGATAGACCCAGGCAGGGCTGCCTTGCCCTGTGCAGCCGCTCTGGACTGGTGCTGGTGCAGGTGTATGTACAGAATGTGCTTGTGATGCATCTTTGCAGACTCCAGGTTGATCTGTGTTTGTTGTAGGCCTCTGCCCAAGTCATTGTTAGTTAAATTTTTCATTTATATCTAAGCACAAGCGTGCATTTAATTCACCTCAAGAGGTCCCATAAAAACTCCCCAACAGTTCCCTTCTCTATTTGATTTGGTGCTTTCTAATACGGTTGCTCAGCACTAAACATGAAACAAACCGTTAATAAATAGCACACAGAAGAATTCTGGATTTGCAGACAGTGTGTTTTCCCCTGTTGGATCCTACTTTAACCCCTCCTAATGGGCCTGAAATGATCTGCAGGTGTCAGCCATTCTCTCTGGACGTCAGTGTGAGAACTGCTTTGAAGAAAACAGTCAAGTGAAATAGAAAACAAGTATTGGCAAAAACTTACTCATGGGCAGATTGCTTTCATTGCCTGAGGACTCCTGCCCTTGCTCTCTCACCCCAAACCTGAGCTGAACTCTGGTACTTTAAGACTCAGTTTGACTAACTGATGCACATGCATGTTGCTTTATAGTTTTTGTTTTCTCTTCTTAAATTACTCTGAAAACAGAACACAAGAAGTCCAGAACAAGCTATGTTTCTCTTTCTTAAGCAGCCTGAGTCAGAATATGAAAGAAATATGTGCAAAGCTTCATCAATCTTGAGATGAAATGGCACCTTCACAAAAGATCTCTGGGCAGTTGTGCCACTTCAAAATCCAGACTTCGTATACTTGGGTCACATACAGGTCACTTCTTATCATCTACCTGGATGATTCTCCGGTTAGTGAAGAAAAACTGCAAGAGGGAAATATCCCTGTGAGATCCAGGCCCTTTGCATCCAAACCACAATGGCAGGTGCAAGCTGCAGATCCAGCTGGTATGTTGGGTGCAGCTGTTCCTGGATCCTGTGCTCTTACTGATCCTTCAAGCAAGGGCTCAATGAGAGAGTTAACAATAGATCAGCTTCAGTTCAGTCTGGGTAAGCTCTCACAAGTTTTAGATGCTTACCTACAGCTTACCTCAGGCCTCAATATCTGTGCCAGAAAGAGTACAAACACAAACCCTCAAGATTTATGAGGCTTTGTGCATCTGCTCTGTGTGGAAATAGTATGAGAACAGCTTTCCGCAGAATCCAGATCAGCTAATCCTTTAAAAAACGGGTAGGAGATACAAAATGGCATTCTCTTACTCAAGATTTTGAGTTCCCCAGGTTCCTGTAGAGTTTAGTTTGTAAGTTTGGTGTTCTTTCTTCACTCAGCCGTACTAGTGTTAGTTTCTGATGAGGAATTACTGTTTATTTTTGGGGAAAATGATGAAGTATTAGTAACTGGTACACTCGTTCCAGGTAGTCAGCACCTAGAGCCTAGTATTTATGTTCAGAGCAGTTCTCCAGGAAACTTACTTCCTTTCTCTTTTTAAAAAAAACCAAGTAAATAAGAAGTTTGGAAAAATACAAATAAATTTTCACAAGTGAGTTAGAAACCTGACTAGTTTGGAAGGACAGCTGAAGAGGCTGTGAGGAGAAAAAGTTGGGCAGGAGCATTTGCATGGTGATATCCCCATGATTACCTGGAGTCTCTCAGGTATATGTTTCAGTTCTCACACTGCCAGGATGATCCTGTGGCTGTGCAGTTGTAGCATATAGTGACGAAAGAAGCTTGGCAGGTTGGAAGTTCACTTTCTCTGTGGAACAGCGATGGGTACTGTCTGGAGTAGGTTTGTTAAGTAATGTTTACACTGCAAATGTCAGTCTGAATATCTGTTCTGAAGCAGCATCCCTGGTATTCCTACAAGTCCCCATAAGATCTACAGCTACATACACAGAGCCTTGTTGGGCTGTTTAAGGAAGCTCTGCCATGCCAGCGAAAGCAAGCGTGGCACACATTCTCAGTGCTCACTAGTGTTGTGTACAGCCATTACATGATACTTCTAATCCTGTTCAGGGTACGCAGGGACCACATTCTCTATTTATCTGCAGGTCTGCTTAGTATCAGACATAGAGAGGCTTCCTCATTCTATTGTGTGCAGACATATGGTGAGAGGATGAGTTATTTGCATACTGAGGGCTGGAGAAAGACAGGAAGAATAGGATTTTTATAAAGTGAAAAATGTAGATGAGTTGACACAGTGCAAGCTACAGTTTCAGAAAATGTGCTTCTTGATGCAGCTGTTTCACTGCTCTGCTGGTCTTCCCTTTTCACTTCTGAAACTAAAGTAATTTGGGTTTAGACCTTTAGTTTGTCTACCTCTTCTGCAGTGCATTTTATCATTGGACCTTGTGCTGTCCAGCTGCAGAGATGTTATTTGGTCTAAAAAAGGGGATTAAACCTGCCCAAGGAGAAAATTGATGGGGATCTTTTCCTATATGTATTAGTTCATTCCTCTAATTTGTTAACTTTTAGGAAGGAGTTTACTTTTCTGTGAGTGTGAGCATGAAAGGTATCAAGATTAACAGAGCCTTTGTTCTCCTGTGGCAATTCTGCTTAAGAGAAAAAGGATGAAATAACTTGCTCCAGCAAAGTAGTTTCCTATTTTCTTAGATTTCTTGTAGCTGGCATGTTTTCTGTCAGTGCACCAGAATGTACTCCTGACACATGCAGCATGTGCTGTGCAGTGTATATTCTGGGGTGTACAGTGGTAGGTATACGGTGTGCAGGTAACAAACATTTCTTTGTAGTTAACACTGCTGAATTCTGTTGTTCGACTTCTTACACATATCTTTTCACATTAAAAAATTCTGAATGCTGTAGTCTTCAAATGAAATTTGTTATTGGTTGGTGGAGCAGAAGTGGCATTGATATAATGGAGTGTTTGTAGGACGTGTGTGTTGGCACACACAAGGAATTTGCCTATGAAAGAAACTCAGGGACACTTACTCTGGACCTTTCCATCATTTTAAAATTTTAGAAGTCATGTGGGAGTCCAAACCAACTGAAATATGTTGCATAGTAGAAAACACGATGTTGTGCCTCACTGACAATTTAGAATAAGAAACAATCTAGGAGGCTATTTCTTCTTGGAATCACTACAGAGCAACGTGCTGTTTTGAGGTCCATGGTGAAGACAGTACAAAGCCGTCAAGAGTACCATAATGTACAGTCTCAGCACCAGCTCTGGTAAAAGTCAGTAGACTGCAGCAAACAAAATATTGATTATTATTAAAAGATTATTTTTGGATCAAGCTTTTCTGTGTTTCAGAATTTAATTTAAACATTCAAGTCCAATATAGACTTCCAGCTGTTTCTATGAATTACTCTGTTGATTAGCTTGTTGGCTTCTGAGGGCAAAATTAATCTATTTATGTGTATGTTGGATTTCAAAGTATTTGGCAGCATCTAAGAAAGGCATTGTGAAAATAATTCAATTAAAATTAGGAGAGATAATTGCAGATGTTTTATTAGTCTTGAAATAAGCCTCTGCCTTGAGGTACAACTGCTCTAACACCATATTCCAGAAGCTGTCTTCCAAAAGGTTCTTTGGAGACTCCTGGAGTTGTTCAGAGAAAATCATCTTCCTGATGTTAGTAAGGATGGGCATTAGATTCTACACTGTAATTCCAACACCTTGAAATGACAGAATCTGTTAAAGGACACCACTGGTTTAAAAATATTGCTTCTGTACTTCTGGATTGTGATTTATTATTGTACATGAACCCAAGGCTTTACAAGTGATCACTCATGATGTTGAAAAGTTGGATTTCAGGAGCATTTAATCACCTTATGTGGATCGGATATCTGATCTTTTCCCTGAGGATAACGGCACTGCTGTAATACTTGCCAGATGTACCATAAAATGTACCTGTGGTATGTCTTTATCAATTAACTGTGAATGTAGCTCAGCTTCCTGGGAGAGAATGCTCTTCCCGATGCAGACTGGGCTCACAGGAGCCATCCCTGTTCTCCCTTCCCAACTACCAAACCCCCACCACACCAACCCAACAGAGGTACATGATTTCTCCTTGTGTCAGATCACTAGAATTTTTATCGGTTTCTGTAGCTGTATTTTCTGTGAAATAAGTGAAATAAGAAGTTTGCTGAAAGTTTTCATTTAGGCTGGGCAGGGTATCCAACTGCTGTTTGAATATATGCTAATTTTGGTGCATCTTTGGAAACTGGGATATTTAAATATCTTTACAATTAGTAAAGCCTTATACGAATCTTGTCCAGAACACTAAGGCTGCATGAAGCTTACTCTGCTTCTGCTGTTTGGAGCTTTATCTTTTAGAAGGCAGATGCTGCATGGACTGTATTATACTGAAGTTTCATTTACCTTGGGGGCCTGGAACACGGGGGATGTTTGAGATGTGAATATCATGTCTGAGAATCAGAAACCATGAAACAGAATGTCACTGTAACCTCTGTAATCTCCTGTAATTCTGGTAATAAAGGAAAAATAAACATGGTGACCCCAGGTGAAGATGTTTGTGAAGAAATAATTATTTATGTTAATGGCCTTGTGTAAATAGAAGGCTTTATGCACAGTACAAAAATACAGGAAAATGTTGTGTGAGAAGAATCATGGTGTGCTGATATTGTACATCCCATAACATATTCGTCTGTGTTTGCATTTTATATTGTTTAGCACCATATCTATTCATTGTACATCTATATACACCAAAATTATATATCCCCTGGAGAAGAATCTAAGGGTTGAGCACAAAGACCTGGGTGTTTAACTGACACCTAAGGCACTGTCTTGGTTTAACTCCGGCTAGGAAAATACCATGAAGCTGCTCTCACAAAACCTCCTCCCCTCCTCCAGTGGAGAGGAAGGATCGAAAGAAAAAAGAAATAAGGAAGCTCGTAAAATTGAGATAAGAACTATTTACTAATTATATCTAAATTAATATATACAAGTACTACTACTACTACTAAGTAATTAAAATAATAGAAAATAAAACATATGATACAATATGATACAATATAATACAATTTCTCACCACCCACTGACCAATGCACAACAGGTGTTGAATATTGAGACTCAGACGCAGAGAGCCTGAGAGCCGCAGCCTGAGAACAATCGCAGCCCGAGAGCTGAAGCCCAAGGACCGGAGCCTGAGAGATGCTGCAGCAGATTCCGAACGAACCCTATCAGCAATAGCAAGCCTGGGAAAACTAAACAAACCCACCAACTCCCTCACGAATGAGCCAGCACAGCAGTTACCAAAGCTGCTGAAGCAGGAGTCAGGAGAGTGTCAGCAAGTGTACGGGAGCGAACGAGAGAGAGTAAGGGAGAGAGTAATGGCTCCTGGACCCCCTCCTCACCTCTGCCCCCAGCATGACGTACTGTGGGATGAAATACTCCCTTGGTCAGTTTGGGTCGGATGCCTGAACTGTGAGTCCCCTGCCCTGCCTGTAGCGAGACAGTGAGAGCTGGGAACACAGCTGCAGGGTCAGAAGCGGAGAAAGACCTTGAATTCAGTGCGGGCATTCCCCAGCACCAGCTAAGAACTTATCAGTGCTTCTCTCTGCATCCAGGAACAGCTTCCTAGCAGCCAGGGTAAAGAGATTTAACTCTTTCCTGACTGAACCCAGCACAGGCACGCTGTAATAAATTAAGTTCAGAATATAAATTGACATGTTCCTTCATGCTGGTGAAATTTCGGGTTTAAGGATTAGTTTCATGTCACATTTTCCAATCTCCTGCCAGGGCTCTTTTTCGGTTCCTTTTACATTCATAAATCATGCCATGCAGATAAGAAAATGGAATGTTGTCTTCCACAGGTTGAGTAGGGTCTGTAAGGACTGGATTTATTATACCTCTCCATGTGTTTTTCCATGGAGGAGCTGATTTAGATGTCACCCTTAAGGAATTAATTCAGAGTTATCAATTCTGAATGTAAACCAGACATTAATACCCCTTGAAAAAGCATGGTTTCAGGTACATTTCTGTCTTTATTGACTGATATTAATTGACATCGTGTCCCACATTTATGTGTAGAGACAGAAATTCTAGCTCTTCAGAGTATGGGAACAAATCTAGAACTTCAGCTTGTGATCTCATCATATCCCAGTTGTACACCTTAATGTAGCACTGCAGTCAAAGACACATCTGGGTGGTTCTTTGACAGATCTCCCAGAAGCAGCTCAGGTTGGGGCTGGGGATTTATTTGGTGGCGTCTGGGAGCTGCAGATGTTTTGTCTTCTACAATGAGGCATTTTTCATCAGTTAAAGTACAGCCTGAGAAAGGTTCTGCATTGAAGGCTGCAGTCCTCAGCAAAATTCACTTTGTTGCAGCAGAATACACTTCATGGTATTCCTCGGCAGGCTTGTGGTTGATGGATGATCCTGCAGTACCAAAGTGCTATAAAATAGATGAGTATGGGGCTTGGATATTCAGCTGGTGAAAAGGACAGTAGGCTACAGCCTGCTTCTGTTTCATCCAGGAATAGGACATTGAGTTTTCTCAAGAGGTCCCTCAGACTCTTTCATTTCGTCACTCCATGAACCTGTCTGTAGTGTAGGATGCTGGCATCTCCCTGCTATATGACCTTACCATCTTTAACTGTTTGTTGGGTTCTCCTGGGCTCAGAAACGGGAGAAGGATGTAATATTCCCACAGCCATTACATCAGTGCGTCACTCTTCCTTTCCTCTCTCTTTTTGTGCAGGACATTCTCTTCTCTTCTGTTGTGTGGCGAACTGGGAATGTTGTGTAGGAATCGGGGCCATATGTGAAGCTTCTAGAGGGGGAAAATGTTACTTAAGAACAAATGGTTAAGGAACTATCCTGTAAGAACCATTCAAGTCATATAAGCAGATGAACATAACTTGAAGTCTCTAAATGTTGCTTTTAGCAACTACGTGATAAATATTTGTAGATTTGAAGTTCTGAAGAAAAAGTGCTTGAAACTAATGTATATTTGCCTTGGGAAAGGTGTATTTCAGACTTTCAAACGACAAATTGAAATTACCTGTACAGAACCAAATCCTGTCAGTATTCCAGTTTGGAACAGAAGCAGTGAGATGGCACATAGCTTTCTGTGATGGTACGTAACCATCACACCAACAGGTACATAGGGGATAAAAAGAAGGTCAGGGAGAATGTGGGCCCTCTGTGGAAGGAAATGGGAGAGCTGGCTTCCCAGGATATGGAGAAGGCCGAGGTACTCAATGCTTTTTTGCCTCGGTCTTCACTGGCAAGAGCACGAGCCGTACCCCCAGAGTCACGGAAGACAAGGGCAGGGACTGGGAGAATGGAGAGCT
>NW_010236901.1:35611-35884 GCF_000690775.1 Eurypyga helias
CCCCATCTTAAAAAGGGGGGAAAAAAGAGGACCCAGGAAACTATAGGCCAGTCAGTCTGGCCAGTTACTACAGGCTAGTCACTCTGTGCCTGGCAAGATCATGGAGCAGATCCTCCTGGAAATCATGCTAAGGCACATGGAGAATGAGGAGGTGATTGGTGACAGCCAGCATGGCTTCACCAAGGGCAGTTCATGCCTAATGAATATGGTGGCCTTCTATGACGGGGTCATGACCTTGGTGAACAGAAGACGGGCAACAGATGTCATCTACCT
>NW_010236902.1:0-289 GCF_000690775.1 Eurypyga helias
TGCGGGAGCAGCGCCCTGCCCGGGGACCGCCCTTCCCCTCTCCCCGCCGCCAGGCCCGAACGAAGCGGGGGAAGCGATGCCGCGCGCCGTCTCTGAACTCCGCGATTCAGGGCGGGTTTTGCGTGTTAACCCGGTACTGCCGCGTTATTCCCACGCTTGGGAACGGTCAGGGGGTGGACTGGGGACATCCCTGGTAGGAATAAAACGATGGCACAAGGAGGAAGCCTGTGCTGAATCGGTGAGGGCTGGGATGCAGCTGGGATGCAGACATCCCGCCTGCTGCGGGGGG
>NW_010236902.1:391-600 GCF_000690775.1 Eurypyga helias
CCGACTGCCGAGCCTCACTCGCAAACCCTTTTGTCTCTCCCCTAACGCCTCGAGTTTGTTTTGCAGTACAAGTGTACCAAAATGGGTCCACAAAGTTATTCGGCCAGTAGCAGCAGAACTGGAGTTATTTATGCCTCAGCCCTTCGCCGGGGAAATCGTGGGACTGTGCAAAGCACTGGGAATAAGTCTTGGAGATGGAGTCCTGCTGA
>NW_010236902.1:735-50456 GCF_000690775.1 Eurypyga helias
GCTGAACTTCGCCTATGAATCTACTGCGTAAGCGTGGGGTACTCACAGAATTTGGTAGAAACAGGTGTAGAGATTAATTTTAGTTCCGTGTGGGAGGACACACAAAAAGCGGGTGAAGACGTGTGGCAGATGCTTTGCACTGTTCCTTCTCGTACCACTTTGTACGTTCATCTGGAAGGTTTTATTCTCATTAGGCAGTTTGTATCCTGCATTGAACAAGAAACACAGAGCAGTGTTTTCATGTGTTAATAAGGTAACATTTAGCTGTAGTGTTTTTGTGTGTATATCGATATAAGTGTAAAAGTATGCAAAACAACTTTTGCCATGGTGGAGGTAAGGAGGGGCTATCCATTCGAAGTATTTGGGTTTGTTACTCTTCTAAGTCAAATGAAATCTTTTGTCATTGAAATTGTCGTATTTCACCAAAAAGTAAACTAGAAGAATTCGTTGCAACCTCTGGATGAATTTTCACAATGACTATACGATGAAATCTTGTGATTTGCCTGCTAGAGAATGGATGTAGTGTCTTTATGACAGCAAACAAAACCTCAGTGGAAAAAATACTCGGTGTGCTTGTCTTTTTTTTTTTTTTCCTGTAGAATTGTATGCTGAAGAAGAAACACCTAGTGTTGCCTGTGGGGATCCTAAAATACTTTTCTATATAGGTTTTAATACAAAACAGGTGCATACAGCCACTTCTATGGAATTTGATTATTTATTTTTCTTAACATGTGTTACTTGGGTCAAATGATTTTCTTTTTTCAAGTAAGGATTACTACCTGATAAGGTAGTAATTTGAATGCTAGTTTTCTTGGTATTTCACAGAGGACACATCATTTCGAGCCCTCATAAGGACCATGTAATTTTAAGTTTCTCATTTCTAACGATACTGAAGAAAAAACATCAACCAGGAACCAGCTATTCGTCTGCAAGATTTTTTACCTTTACAGTTTTGCAAGGCAATGCTGTGTGTCAGTGGAATGACAAACTCCTAACTCCAGAGAAAATCAGTTCTGAGTTACCTGTGCATTCAGGATACTTGATAAAAAGGCCTGTTTCAGCAAAACTGACACTGTTACTAAAAAGGAGTTCAGCATACTTCCTTTTCTGATGAAGAGGTTGGGCTGTTTCAGGATACTTGATAAAAAGGCCTGTTTCAGCAAAACTGACGCTGTTATTAAGAAGGAGTTCAGCATACTTTTCTGATGAAGAGGTTGGGCTGTTACTGAGAAGGCTGACACTTCAGCCACAGCTGATGTTTTCAGTTTGAAAGGACTTTGTTCAAACTTTTATCTGGTTGTGACCAAGAACATAAATGGGGTCAAATTGAAATGAGACAATATACAGTTGTCAGAATGAAATCCAGTTAGTTTCAGACTGGAACTTTGTGGACGTTTTTAGGTGTCACATTTTCATATCGATTTCAACAAGAAGCGAAATGAAACCGAAATTTTTTCCCCAAGTGGAAATGCTTCTTCCTACTTGGTCTGTAATAGCTGACCCGATGTGAACAGTAATGGGGCTTTTGACTTTCTGAGCCAAGTGGGATCTGATAAGTTGAATACTGTACAGTGTATGCCAGGCTCTGTGGGAAAGGACTTGCCCTGATGGATGTCGTGTATCAACTATAAGGGACACTAGTGTTGCGTAGTTACGCATAGCTTCAGTCCAACCTTCCTGTCCCATCTTTCTTAAATTTCAAATCAGAACCTGTAAGGAATTCTACCAAGAAGTATTGGGTGAGACTATTGTTAATAAGTGTTAATGATAGAATGCAAATTTTTATTTGCTATACTAGTGGAATACTTTGCAGAAGATAAACTTGGTTATTCCTCCTGAAATGCTGAGCTAGTTCAACTAGACTGTAATATTTAAAGCATTGTCATGGCTTTTTCTGAAATCATTCTTTCTCCGTTGTGTTTTTGAAGGTTCTGTACTAGTATTGTCGCTCAGGATGAGGAAGGAACCATTTACCACGGTCGGAACCTAGATTACAGTTTTGTCGACATACTGAGCAAGATTACAATTGACGTGCGGTTCATGAGAGGCGGGCAGGTATGATCTGTGGTCGACGTGGCTGGGTGGTACTCCGAAGGAATGCAGTACGGTCATACAGCTGTGTAGGCAGGAGGATTTGGTGTGGGTAAATGGTTTCCATCCCAAATTACCTTGAGCACCACAGAACATAGAATGATCAGTTTTGGAAGGGACCAATTCTTAGGCTTTTTTCCTAAGGCCTTGTTTGTTTTTCTGACCAATGTGTGTGGTTTAGATGAAAATCTCCAAAAATTAGGTAGTTGCTAATGCAGTCCTTGTTGATGTGATTTTTCTTAATATTTATTAGTCTGTTTTGCAAATGGAGAATTTTTTGTTTGTTTCTTGCTTGGCTACTCACTGACTTGAGCATAACATTTGTAGCAGTCAGTGATTGCTAGCAAATTAAATGCAGTGATTTATGGTCCTCAGAGTCTTTTCATAATTTACTTTGCGAGTTTTATGTAATCAAAGGCAAAGTGGTTTATAGCAACTTGCGTGTGAAAGTCACAGAAAAAAGCACAGGATGCTGTTTCAGAATGTCACCTCTATTTTCAGTAGTGTCCTGTTCCAGAATGCTAACACACTGCGTGTTTCCTGGTTTCAGATAGCATATCAAGGCACCACGTTTCTTGGATACGTAGGCTTATGGACTGGGCAAAGTCCACACAAGTTCACAATCTCCGGTGATGAACGAGGTAAAATAAATCTCTCTTCCACCCTTGATGTTGTGTATAGCATTTCAGTTGATTGTTGCCTGCTCTGGGCCTTCTCTCACATTCTCCCAGAAGAAAAAATACAGCTAGGCTTGCCAGGAAGGAGATGAAAGTGTATGATTTCTCTGGCCCTCAGGGAGTGAAAGCACACATGCTGCCAGGTTTTGGCTGCTGCGTAGGAGAGAGGAATTTGTTTGTCAGCACAGTGTCATCTGAGCTTGTAAAGTGTCAAAGGAGATGGATAACCTTGGGGAAAGCTGTGAGAGACAAATTAATGTGGTCTGTTCAAGAGGCAACTGGGGACAGCAGAGTAGGGTTTGAGAGAAAAGATACAGTTGTGTATAGCAAATGAACGGCTGCTTTCCTAGTTCTCTGTCCCTTCCTCTGTGTTCTGTATTTCTCTGTCCCCACAAGGCAGCTTTAAGAGAGGATGGGAAGAGAAGCGCAAGACTGACTAGGGGAAAGGCAGTAGGACTTGAGAGAGTACACGGAGATACTGGAAAGGCAGCGAGGAAAGATCTGGTAGTAGAGAAAAGTTGAGAGATGTCACCATTGGGAACTAAACCTGGACGATAGAAGGGCTTGTAACAGTCAGGAAGGTAGAGCTTTTCTGTCAGCGCTTGGGTTTCCCGAATATTGGTAGCTATGTCCAACTCCGTGTCAGCAGTGTGCTTCAACCGTCAGCATAAGGATCATCTGAGACAACAGCGAGGGGGTTCAGCCCGTGCACAAACCCATTCTCTTCTCTCGATTCTGATCAAGGAGTCAAGTACCGCCAACTTGTGTGTGTGAGGGGCCCCTCTTGTCCATCAAGAGCTGATGTGCTGTCACGCACCTCGACGTCAATCGCTTCTTAACTACAGACAGCGGTAGTTGTGCTCACTACATGCTGTGCTCCTGGAAATTAGTGGTTACTGACTGCTTGCTGCTCTATCTGTCATTGTACATCAGAAGTAAAACTTTAGGGAAGCGAGCACGCGAACTATAGCTGGGAAGGGGGATGACTAAATTAAGGTGAAGGTCTGTCAAGTGACAAGCATACTGTTTCTGCTGGCTTTTTCTGGTGTTGGCATATGAATAATTATAAATTTGACCTTCTGTTTTCTTAGTTCTAATTTTATCCAGAAGTACTATCACTACCTCTTTTTTTTTTTTTTAGTGGTTTCATGATTTCTGTGTAATTCTTGCTGTTGCTGTAATATTTCAGGAAGATGAATAATGAGGTGATTAATGCTAATATTTGAGCTGAAAGATGTACACTGTCATATGAATAAACCTGCCATCCTTTTGGAAATGTGTTACAAAGTGCCAGTCCCTGTTACAGTCACCTTTGACTCTTCATTTCTTACCATTCAGCTATGAATACAAATGGTTTAAAGCCTGAGCAGCTAGCAAGTTATTGATGCTGAAAGGCATGTGGCAGTTTTGAGCTGAGATTGCCAGCACTGACGAGTTCTGAGAGACACTGTGTTCTCTGTACAGTGCTGAACAGTCGTCTTCCTTGCACACCGTACCTCAGAGTCCCTACCGTTTTATGGCACCCTCATACGGCACTGGTCACAGAGGTGTTTTACATTTCAGAAGACACCAGAAAGCTAGGATAATGATCGCTCCTCTCATTACAGGTCTGAGATGCTTTCTGGAAAGCAGAGGTGCTAATCCAGCTGCGTCGTTAACTTCAGTTGGGATTATGGTGTCTATTAGTATTTTGCCTGTTAGCCCTTCTCCTGAAATGTTGACTTTCTATGCAGATAGGTAGCTGCCCTGTTTCACTGAGGATTTAGCTTTAGGCGCTACTTAAATATCCAAATCTAGTGGTACAGAAAGCTGAGCATTTGCAAGACACATTGTGTAAAATGAGGGCTTGCCAGGGCATGTTAGCCTCGCCATGCAGCACATCCTGCATATTTTATGGATAGATATCAGTAAAGTAGCACAGTAGGGAAGGAGCGTTGCCAGCATTCAGTATTCTATACAGTGTTCATGGTACAGAGGCTCTGACTGCTTTCAGGTGATGTGTGCTTTGTCAGCTCGCTAGAAGCTGCCTGAATTTGATGCGTTTATGATAGTGGTATAGTTAGAGAATTAAAGAATTTATTGCAGCGCTCCTTTGTAATGCAGTAGAAGAAAAGATTGCAGAGCTGGAGATGGGATGTGGAGAAGAAAGGCAGGCAGGAGGATAGGTTGCACAGAGTGTATGTAACATGCATGTCCAGTAACTTTTTTCTTTTTTTTTTTTTTTTTTTTCCCAGCGGGTGGTAGATGGTGGGAAAATGCAGTAGCTGCTTTTCTGAATCGCAATTACCCTGTCAGCTGGCTTGTCCGAGACGTAAGTGCCCTGAGTTATTTTCTCTTATTTCATAGTGATCTCATTTGTACTTACAAACTCCTCGTAAAGTTGATGTTCCAACTTTTCGCTTCACAGGAAATTCATTAAATTGGTAAGTTAATATATTTCATAAGAGGAGACAGGTCTTGTCCCCAAATGGTTAGTAATGTGTATGACAGGCCATTCCAGTCCTCCAGGGACTTCTTTAATCAGTGCCAAAAGTCTTTGAGAAGCTGTGCAAAGACTTCCTTCCGAGGCACTATTTCAGCCAGCTGTGATGTTAATTTGACAAATGGATGCAGCTGCACCCCTAGATGGTCAGTATCTGACCCAGTCGTTGTTTTACACTGTGTTTGATAGGTTACTGTGTTCAAGCTGTAGAGCTCGCTGGTGAGCAGGAGGAGTCAGACTGGTATATTGTACAGCACATTTTATCAATCCTGTGTTAGAGTGCTACTAAGAGAAAACAGATCTGCTGCTTCTCAGATTCTTGAGTTACAGTAAACATGAACAATATGGTTCGTAGGTAAACTCCCTGCAGAACTAGAATGTCTACTGGAGACTTGGTTGTTCCTAGTTTTTGAGTTGGAGATGTGACTTGAGTCTGTGACCCAAAACTACTAACTGTGCTGTTGCTGTCGGACAGGGATTTCCCTGTCTTTGTGAACAGTTTTGACTGATACACATTATCCATACTTGGTTTTAGTTCCTGCACAGCACTCGTTTTTAAAGAGGCACTTCAGTAGGTTGTGGCCCTTGGACAAGAGTAGCTTCATTGGCTTGGGGTGACTGTCAGCATGTGCGCAGTTTGTCACCCGGTTAGGGCGGGAGAAGGCAGGCTTGCCGTAAGCCATTACTCACCACTGCTACTTCCATCCTCTTCAGCTACGAAGACCAAGACATGGAGTGGGTTTTTCCTCCTTTATCCACTTACATCTATCCCACTGTTCACACTGCTGAGGGTTGAACTTGCAGGGTATGGACATGCCTCTGTCTTTTGAATAGCAGATTTTCCAGGTTTTTTCACTTTTCATCATATATATATGTGTACATATGTGTGTGTACGTATATTTACTGTTCTCTTGGAGTATCTGTAAAGCTGGGATTAATGAGTTCCTTTACTAGTCACGTGCATTTCATGTTCATGTGGTTCATATGCTAGTTTGGAAAACTATTTTCAGAGTATTTTCAAGTAGCACTTTACTGTCAATTGTCATTTTCAAAAAAGCCGGACCTTTTTGTCTTTTTAAGATGTCCCAGTGCTTGTTTTAGTGCTTCACCGTGCTCTGTGACCTCTTTTTCTCTGTGATCTCCTTTTTGCATTAGACCCTGAGCAGAGCAGAGGACTTTCAGTCAGCTGTTCTCCGACTAGCTGGCATTCCCATCATTGCTGAAGTTTACTATATTGTAGGAGGTGTATCGCCCAAAGAAGGCATCGTCATCACGAGGAATAGAAGAGGGCCAGTGGATCTCTGGCCTCTCGATCCTTTAGGTGGAGCGTAAGTAGAAAATAACACTTTGGTTTTTTTGGTCCTATTCCTTCCTAGGCTGGGTTAGGGACACAACTTTACTGAGAGGCAGGGCACCTCTTCCTAATGCTTGCAGCTGGACAGAGGCAGGTTGAAAGCCTCTCCAGGGAACCTCAGTGCCTTCCATTCGAGATGGAATCACACCACCTTGTCAGGTTGGGGCAGTCCAGAGGGTCAGGGGTGGAAGAAGCATCTGTATGTGTTTATTGTTTTAGCTAGATTCTGAGGGAGACAATACTCGAGAGTTTTTCCTGTCTGTCTGCCAAGTATTGCACCGGTAAATTCAGCAATTCCAAATTAGTCTTGACCCAATGTGGTAGAAGGGTCGAAGGTTCAAAAATAACTGTTTCTATCAATTTTGTGAAATCAGCAGCTTAACATATGAAGGAGATGCTTAGTGGTTGCCTTGGGGTGAAAAATGGCACTTAATGCAGACAGATGGCCAGTAAGGTACTGGCTTGGCCACAGCCAGATGGCCTGTTGGCTCTGCGTACTCCAAACTTGAATGCTGCAGGCCACATCGGACGCGTACCCATAATCTCTTCTCTGACCACCTCTTTAAAGGTCTGATCTTGCTTTTATTGTAGTCAGTGGTAGTTTTGTCACTGACGACAGCAGTTCAGAGGTCATTCCTGTTTCACTTGTGTTCAGTAGTTCATGCTAAAGGGGGCCATGTACATCAACACAGCGCCCCTTGGGCTTGCAGAAGACACAGGAAAGAGACTTTGGAGGGAGTTGTTTTTCCCTTTGGCAATACAGAAATACTGGTTCTTGGCCTTTATTAATTACCTACCAATTCACCTTTTGTTTGCTTTTATGTTTGGGTGTTGTGTAATAGGTGGTTTCGTGTGGAGACAAACTATGACCACTGGACCACCCCTCCTCCTTTTGATGACCGAAGGTAAATTCAGTTTGGAGCTCTGTGGTGACATAACACTTTTCATTTGAAAAAGCTTAGAGACTTGGGTGTGTTCTTCTCTGAGCAGGTGTTAGCTGGTAGAGCAGGCAGCTTGTCAGGTTTCTGTAATGCCACTCAAGAGGGAACAGATAAGGGAAGGAGCAATATTCACATATGCTAGAGGAAAGTCTGTGTGGCATTGAACGGCATAAAAGATGAGAAATTTCAAGGATAAGGCCTGAACTAAAATCATCTTAATGAAGCAAGGTTTAGTAAAAGTGAAGGGATTTAGATTCACAGTGAAGAACTATCTGATGACGCCAGGAAGGTGCTCGCAGACATCATACAATCTTTAGGTTGTGTAGTTTGCAAAAAGCTGCTGGGAGATGCCCTGTTGGTCTGTACTCAGTGGGGTAGTAACAGAGTAGCTTCAGCACTGTGAGATTGGATTCAGTTGCACAGAACCCAAGATTATTTTAGGCCAAAGCAAACATTTTGATGTAAAGACATTTAGGGAGAAATTTTTCACGTTGGTGCGTTTTAGCCTTTGGAACAGTAACGTGTGTTTAATGGTACTGCGTTGTTTTCCTGCAGAACTCCAGCCATCAAAGCTCTCAATGCTACTGGGCAGCAGAACATCAATTTTGATACGCTTTTTAAGGTATTTTTTAAAGTTCTGCATTGTGACTTTGAAGTTTCTTTTTCAAAGTAGAAGTGCAGTTGCATTTCTGCCAGGGATTTAAAAACTGTACAAGGAAAGCATGGTAAAAAAGGTGCACTGCACAGCCATCTCTGGAGAGTTAGGACTGATAAGTTTGTGTGTTAAAATGTTTCTGAAGTCCTTCGCATAGGCGTTTTGTAATAGTCTGCCAACCCAAGCAAAAATACAAGAGGTGAATCTCATCGCCATCATCTTTGTGTTTATTTCAAGCACAATTCTAAATATTACAGCAGGCAGGTAAAGTGTTACACGAGTGATAGTTTCCAGTTAGTTTTGAGTGCTTAAATGTTATGTATTTCAGAGGACTTTTTAAAAATATTTTTGTAAAATGTTCTGATGTTGGGGAAAAAAAAGAAAGGCCAGCAGGAGAAATCATTGAATGTATGTTACTCCTTTTCATAACTTCATCCTACTGCTGTTTCCAAGTAGCCTTTCAATTCCCTCTTCATTTACCAAAATGACAACTCTTCCAACTTTCTGCACAGGTGTTGTCAGTGAAGCCAGTCTTAAACAAGTAAGTATTAGATTCAGAGATGTTAATCAGTGCCTCCCGCCATGCCCTGGGCCACTTAAAAGTCAATCACAAAACTTCCTTAGGATTTTCCTATGTGTCTGTCTGAATATCTTGTGGTTTCCCAGCTTAGATTTCTGCTTGTGCACATGGCACTCAGTTTTCACGTCCGCAGCACTCTTCCTCTTTGGTCTGCCCCTCTGGCTAAGAAAGTGCACTTTGTTAGGCTCAGTCTAGTAACGGGAAGTTCCTGTAGTAGTGAAACAAATAACTGCTTAGAGAAGCATCTGGATTGTCTGCTGAATAATTTGTGCCGTTCGCTTTGAGAACCATTGGATTTGTGTTAAGAGTGGAAGTGCCTTTCTCTGGAGTTTCTGATGTAGCTCTGCTTGATGTGTAAAAAGAAAAAAATAGCACATGGGGATATAGCTTGTAGGTACCATTTGCTGGATTTTGAGAGATTTATTTCAGTCTACCATTATTCTTGTGCTTTGTTCCACAAAGTGCACCTTTGCGGGTTATCCTGTTGTGGATTACTTCGATACGGAGCTCAGTATGTTCTCTGGATCAGCCATTCCTATTACAGCTTGGCAACGGCTTCTTCAAAGCTAATACCAGGACTTCCTCTCCTCTGCTGTGTACATGTCAGGAAATTTGGAAAGGAGAAGATCATATTTGTGTCGCTGCTAACATCAGCAATGCTAATTTTTAAAAAATTGAGTGATAAAATGGATGTAGAAATACAGTTCCTTTGCTGTACTAAGTGGGGGGAAAAAATGCTAAAAATTGCTGCCTGCAGCTTGCATTTTTATCAGTCTCTCTCCCACTTGTTCTGACCCTTCTGTACCTAAGCAGAACGTTTGTTTCCAGTAAAATTTGTTCTGCTGCTTTGCTAGTTTTATAAATCGCTCTTCTTGCCTGTGCAGTGTCACTCATTCACTTGATCTCTTTCCTCCTCTTGCCCTACCAGTAATACAGTGTATACCACAGTCATGAGCGCCACACTTTCGGAGAAGTACCAGACGTGGATCAGAACCGCGCCATGAAGAGGTGTAAGTAGCGTGCTGGTACTCCTAGCTACTTGTACTTAACTAAACAATTCAGCTGAAGAGTCACTAAGGGACAATGCGCTGCAGTGGCACTCAGGTGACCTAGTCTGAATTCCTGATTCTCCCCTCGGTTTGCTCATTGACTGTGGGTAAATACCTTCCCGGGTTGTTTTAGAGAGTGAAGTATTGACTTTCTTTGCCAAACTCTTGGAGATTATTTTAGGAAAAGTGCATTGTCAGAGAGGAAGGGGTGGGTGCTGTTGCCACCTAAAGTTGAGGTTCTCTCTGTGATTGATTTTAGGAGTAATTCCTTTCTTTTAGAGATTCTGAAGAGTTTCTTTCTTAACTCTATACCAACCTGTGCTCTCTTTTATCTATTTTTTTTTTTTATTTCAGCAGAGAAAATGAGTGAAAAACTGAAGCATTCCAAGATGGGCATGTGCTTTTAAAATCCCTCTCACCAGCAGTACAGTTGTTGTGGCTAACTATATGAATCATTCAGGAAATAATGACTTGTCAATTTTTTGAGGTCTTGTAGATGATACTGTTAATGAACTGTAATGGAAGCTTGATTGACTTTATTGTAATTAAATTAATGTTCTAGCTGATGTTGATGGCTAAAAATTGCTTTTTTTGCAATTACCCTTTTTGGAAAAAGTTGTGCAACTTCAATGTACTTATGTGCTGACTAATAAATAAACACTTCATATATTTTTGTATGGCCTGTAGGTCTGAATATAATTAAAGACAGACATGCAGCTGATGGCTTGGTTTATGAAGAGCTGTGGTGCTACTCCTGCCATCATCTTTTTCCCTGATCTCTGAGGGGCTGCGATCCTGAGCCTAGCAGGGTCAGGAGCAGCCGGCAGCTGCCTGCACAGCTCTGGACTATGGTGATTTTATTCATCAGAAGTCAGGAGCTGTTTCAGGAGGTGTGTTGATACAGATGTTTCCCCCAGTAGAGGGGAGAAGTGTATGACGAGATAGCAGTGAGGTAGAAAAGGGATGGTTTTCCTTGTCTATATCTGAAAACTGCCTTCCATAAGAAGTTTACAACTATGTCTACGGTGCAGAGGGATGGTTTTTTTTGTCTGTCCTATGTGCTGTGACCACATATTGAATTCAGGCACTTAGTGGGAGCAGCCTGCAAATGCTGAAGGGTTTAAAGAGTCAAGATCAGTGGGTGCTTTCATGAGGAGCTTAGGGGTCCCATTCTTCACAGGAGAAAATTCCTGCTAGTGCCAGCGTGAATTTTACACGAGAGCAGAAGGTGCGATCAGAGCGTTAGGTCCGAGCACCATTTCCAGATATGTGCCATGTTGCCTGCAGTGGTTATGCAAACTGTTCCCAGGAGAGCTCGCAGGAGATGTGGGCCCTTTATCCCCTTGTGCCGAGTCCGGCTGAGTGGCATAACCTACTTACCTGCATCCTCTGCTCCTGCCTGGATAAGTGCACTGCAAACCTTGCCTTGACCCAGTTTGTACAACCATGTTCACAGTCATGAGCCGGAATGAGAAAGTGGAAAAATGGAGAGTTTCTGGAGGAAGATGTAAATAACGGTGGTTGTGATATCGCTGAGGTTTCAGAATGACGCTCCTTGAATCCACAGAGCAGGCACCGATTCCTGATCCCAGCAGGCTTTCTTTATGTAACAGCCACCCACAAGTGCAGACAAATGGATCCTTACAGGTGTCACTGCACAGTTGTCCTGACCTCAGCAGTGTTAGGCTGATTATCGTCAGGCAGTGGTGCGCCCAGACTCCCGGTGGTATATAAATTTAATCAAATGTATGTTTCAGTGTGTGCAAACAGAACTGGGGTGTATAAATATTTGGTATCCAGGAGTATACGGGAAACAATTGTCCCTGTTGTGTTTGTGTCTCATCAGCTGCTCAGACCTTGTTCAGGCCCAGGCATAGAGCAGAGTATGGAAATGGGTGGAGGGCTGAGACTTAAACAAGAAAGGAAACTAGATGTGAAGAAGTCCAATTTTGCCTTTTTTTAAAAATTATTTTCTAAAAGCCTTGCATTTCTTCAGTTTATAAACATTCAGACATCCTGGTTGCCAACAAAGTAAAGCCCATATGCCAACTTGGTTACTTTTTTTGCTGACCAGAATTTGGGATACATAACTTCCTGATCTTAGTTTAACGACAAGCTAAAAATATAAACACTAAGAAGGCGGTAAATGGCACATCTGACAAACCAGATGTTTTAACCTGTGAAAAGGGTTGAGCTGCTTTTGCGTATGAATTTAAATTTGATAAGAATGCACAGAGACAGGAATGTTAATACTTTAAATAAAACCATCTTAACAATGCTAGACACATAAATATGTGCTGATTGTTTTGGGAGGGTTTGGGTGTTTTGTGGGCTCTTGTTTTTTAAAACAAACGTGTTTTAAAAAGGGTTGTTTGTAGTTAGTTTGCTAATCGTCCTTCTGTTTGAGATTTCATCTGCTTTGTGGGTCTGCTTTTTAGAGACTGGGAAGTAAAATAGCTTTTCTGCTTTCTCAAGCCTGGTCAGATTAATGATTTAGAATTGTTAAGTAATTAAATAGAACTAAGTTAAATATATTATCCTTGCTTCTTCCCTCCTTCCATTTCTGCAGTACAGATTCCCTAGCTACTGAGCCCTGAAGATTTTTCAGCCCAACATAGGGAATGGGTGAAACCTTTAATTCTTTTTCCTCCAGAAGTCTGCAATTAGCAGAAGGCAACTTGAAAGTGTGTAAGAGCTGACTCTTAAGATGCGAGAGGCCAACATGCTGCATTCTCTTTCATAATCCCCTTCAGTAACCCTAATCCATGTCAGATCTGTAGCCTTTCTTAAGCATCACATGGGAGAGGATTCTTAAGGCTGCTCAAAACAACTGTGCAGTAAATAAATCAAAGAGCCAGCGCTTGTGGCAGAGCAGCGCACGCGTTCTATGCTGCAGGTGCTGAAAGCCATGGCACTTTCTGCGGCCTGCCCAAGGGAACCGCTTACTTGATAATTTCCATGCTGAGGAGAAGTTTCTGAATCTGTAATCAAGCAAATCAGAGATTATCAATCGCTTTGGGTACTGAATAGAAAAAAAAAAGAAGTGGAGAGCTTCTTAATAAATCCGTAAATTAGAAATTGGTGGCCAGGTAAGTTGCATTTTTCTGTATTTCTGTGTAAAAAAATGTTTTGTGTTCAGAAGTAGTTACTCGTCACCCAGAGTTTGAGGTGAAATAACCTTTTTGTATGTCAAGGAGTATACAACTGCAGTTGGGAGTCTTCTGCCTGAAATTCTCCTTTGGGCACTGCAGGAAGCGTGTGGGTGCAGAGCTGGGCGCATGTGTGAAATACAAGCAGCTTCACTATCTCTTTTCCAGCTACAAGACACACTGAGTCGGCTGTGCACGTGGGACATAAATAGGTATTTACTCTAGGAGGGCAAGGCAGGATCATCACTTTCCCTGGCATTTTTATGCTTGGGAGAAGTATCTGATTAATTTTTTTATGTAATTCATCTGTAGCTCTTACACAACCTGTTGCTGATTTAGCAGAACTTAAAATTTCTGCTTCCTTCCAACATCTTTTTTTCTTCAATTTTTTCTTAGTGAACTTCCAGTGAGTCTGTTGCATCCTCTCATTGCCTTCCATATTCTGCTTGTCTCTTCCCTCAGTTGTTCAGATGTCTACAAAATTGTCAAGTTGCTGAGAATTCGGTTGTGCACGTGGCATGTGAAGTGTGTCGTCTTCCCTAGGAGCCTTGTGGAGCACCATATTCTGCCCAGATCTGTAATGCGGTCAAGCTCAGTGATGTGACAGAGTGTGTAGAATTAGATTCAAAATGCTGTTGCTTGCTTTGGTTTCGAAGGAATCAGTATTTACTGTAAGGCAGGAAATTTACCTAGGCTTTTGTTGTTCTTTTGGGGTGGTTGACACAAATGGATCTGTGCAAGTTTTCCTTTAATGAGTTTTATGTGGCATTGTAGGGTAGTATTAAACAAAGCAGCAGCTTGTGTTCTGAGCAGTGCAAAGATGAGTACCTTACCCGTTGGCGTGTGATGTTCGTGTGGAGTGTGGCTGTCGCACATTTCTCCTGCCTTTAGGACACTAACTCCAGTGAACAGGGAACGGGCATTTTTTCCGTGTGTCTGTGGTCTTCTACTGAGGCACTGAACTTGGATGTTGTGTTAGTCGTCCGTGGGAGCCGTGCGTGGAGCGCGAGCCCATGCTGGTTTTGGTTTAGTTCTACCCTGCTGTAAGTGCAGGCAGTAGGGTTTATCACCTTGCCTTACTTGGCATGTTCCCTAGCAGATGCTCTGTACCAGGGGAGAGCCTTGTATGAATGTATTGCAGCTTCTCATAAGGTGTGAGGAAAGCCTGTTTTGGGGGCCTTCTAGCTGCACCAGAGAGCGTATAAACATGTCTGCAGGAGGGGAACGGTGGCCAAGAGCAAGAAGTGAAAGGAGCAGTTGGTCGCCGCTGTTTCCTAGGTGCATCATTTTGTTGCCCCTGGTTGTTTAACACAGCCTGTATTTGAGGTGATGCCCCTCTTCAAGTCTTCCAGGCTGTGTCTTTATGGGCTCCTGTTCCCCCCCTCTTCCTTGGGCACGGGTTTTTAGGGAGGGGAGGGAAGCACATCACTGTTGGGTGGATGAGGAAGGATCAGAGGTGCTGAGCAGTTGGACTGGCTCTATTTCTTCCTCGCTCCTCCCACCCTTGAAACAGGTTTGATTCCATTAGTCTCTGGTTTCCTGCTGTGCACTCCTTTGCTCAGGCTGTGGCCTTTGGAAAAATCTGAGGGTAATGAAGTGAAAAAGTTTGCTGCTCCAGGAATTGCTTGGGAGGGACCTGTTGGCAAGACCATTCACACTAAGATAATTATGGAGGTGCTGTTGCCCTTGCTTGCTCTCTGCAGGTGCTGCTCGGGCACTCAGTACTAGAGCATCCCTTGGTATGAACAGCCAAAATTTGTATTTAAAGTAGGGCTGTCCAAAGAACAAACGCTTGCTTGTTTTGCAGGGAAGGAGGGAAATGAGGAGAAGTTGTTTATTCTGTGTCTCCAAGGGTGATCTCAAATCCAAGGTCACGCTTTATCACACAGATAGGCAGTACACCTGAACGCATCCTAAGCAAGTGACGTACCTAACCCTATACTTAGCACTTGCTTCCTCTTTGTTCTCTGTTTTCAAAGGTGATCTGGAAGTGTTCTAGCTTCTGAAAAAGGTTATTTTTTTTCCTCGTGTTTGCATTTTTAAGGGTGTCTTTAAAGGCACTCATCTCTTCCAAAAAGCTGAAGCATCCATCTTCCTTTGAAGCTGGGACTGTCAGGTCCCTAAGCAGTGCTGGAAACACATCAGGGCATGCAGGCTGTGTTGACCTTCAGCATGGAGGAACCGTTGTCTACATTAACCCTGTTTTGGGTGATTTCTTGGGACTGACTTAAATCCCGTCCTGTGGACTGAACTCCCAGTAGTGGCTGGAGTGTGTCTTCTGGTGCCATTTCATCTGAGAGGAACCTGGGTCACGCTGTTGCAGACTGCCCTGCCAGCTTATACCAGAACACAGTAAGAGGAGGTGCTTGGGGACAACTGTTTCTAAAGCCAGCTCCCGATACAGCGCGGATCCTTTGCATCATTGTTTCTCTGGATACTTGCTGAGGTCTTTACATCTCTGACTAGGAAAAGAAAGTTTTGTTTGGGTAGCCAGATGGGAGTTACAAGTCTACACTCAGAAATTCTGACCTTGTAAATTTGGTTTTCCTTGTACAGGAGGTTACAAATAAGAGCATTAACTGCTAGGAATTCTGATTTCTGTGTGCAATTGTCTGTTTGAGGAGTTAATAATCTGAAAAGTTGTCAGAGTACCTGCATTATTTTAGCACAAAGGCTATAAAGCACCAGATATAAGTAAGCATAATTCAGCAGTGATTTCAGGCCATTTTTTACACTGATATGAAATAATGTTCTTAGAATAAAACTGGAGCGATTGGTATTTTCTTCAGAGCATTGCTACATATTCTCTTGCTGCATCACCCAGTTATTGTGAAGATGCCGTTGTGCAATTCAGTATCCTGGGCAAGGCAGAGAATTTCGGCATTACTTTCCATGCTGAAATGTTGCTTAGCACGCCTCATCTTCCTGAGCAAACACTGCACACATGCACCTTATACAACACCGGGCGTGCTCCTTCAACTAGTGTTCGTGCAGATCTGCAGCTATTTTGAGAGGAAGGACGTGGGTTAGGTGGAGAGAGGTTGAAGGAGGCAAAAGGACTGCGGGAAGTGAGAAAGGGGGAAGGACTCTTTCCTCTGCTGGGGAGAAGTGCCTGGGTAGTCATGCTGTCCTGTCCCTGCAAAACCCTTTGAGCTGTGATCTGCTCAAGCCTGCTAGCATCAGACTTAACATTTTTACAGGTGTTTATTTCCTTCCCTCCCTTTCTCAGTTTTCTCCTCCCCAGGTTCTGGATTAGTATAAAAATCTGTGTAATTCCTATGCGACAGCCTGGGGCCGCTTCGGCAGTAGTACACGATTGGGTTTTTTTCTTTCCAGAGAAAACATGTCTGACTCTGAATGACATCCTGGTTGTCGTGAGAATTTGCAGAATTTGACCTAATCTTGAAATAGGATCCGTTTGCTCTGAGCAGGGCTTTCTGCAGCAGTGAGGTTACAAAAGCCTGGCTGTCCTTCCTTTCATACCAGCCAGGACCTGAGCAAGCAATGGTTTAATATGCTCCCACACTCACGAGGTGAAGAAAAGCAGTGTTTAACAAAGCTGATTATTTTCTTATGATAGCTAATTGTTATTTTAGACTTATCTCCCCTCTAGCTGTGGTACTGCAAATAGGTTAAATACCATCTGTATGCTCATCTCTCATAATGAGTTACCATTCACACATGGCTATATGCATGAATATCTGTCTGCAGACAGTGATTGTTATTGAATCACCTTAATGACTTTTGTGGTTCCTGATCTGTATTGAAAACCTTTTTCTTTCTTCTATACAGTGTACAGATGCCTCCCACATGCAGTCACGTGTAGTATTTTAGTGCCTTCAGCTGTGCATGAGGAAGGGGGGAGGCAGCATCAGGATTCAGAGATGTAGTCTGTTCTCAGAGCTCAATCAAGATTTATTTTATTGTAGCATCTGAAACGAAGGTCCAGGTCAAAGACTGCCATATTGCTAAGAGTTTAGGAGCCTAAAATTAGGCCTGTGAAGCATTGTGAGAGTACATGAATGCCTGATTTAGACATCTACCACACAATTACTATACTGACATAGGCAATCTCTGCTATTTTTGTACAATTAGGAAAGGTGCTGAAATGATTCCTACAGCTGACTTGAAATTTGAAACAGTAAGAAATCCTCATCTCAGAGTGTGTGGAAGACTACAAAGTAGCTGGAAAAATCTGCTAGTGGAAGATGTATGTGGGCACAAGACTGTCCACCTGCTTGTTGATGTTAATAAGTGTTAATATATTTATTATAGATTCTCAGCACTGTGGGACATGTTGCAGCTATTTTGGTTCTGACCGAATGGTCTTTCCTGCATCTCTTTCGTGGTTTTGGTGATACCGGGCCAGTCTGCGTTGGTTGGAGAACATGGGATCTGGTAGTTCTGTAAATGTCAACTACAAGTACTCGCTGCAGAAATCTGAAAATGGTGAGTGATTCTTTGAAAAGCAATCTTTTCCTGTCTGCTCCTGCACATGCAGTTGGGAGGTTGCAGTGGATGTGTTCCTTTTCTGAGATACCTGGTTCTCCTGATAGTATTGAGGTGAGGTTCTGTCTTTCAGTATCCTGGAGCAAGGAGCCTCAAGCTGTCAGGCAGGACAACAGGCTTGAGGAAATAGCAGCTATTTAGGGCAAGATTGGATTAAAATCAATCAAAACCTGACCAGAAATGAAGCAGCAAAAAGCAATTCTGTTAGAACTAACATCCGACGGATTAATCAATTGCTGGCTAATGTGTGTGTTGCCACGTGCTGACAGAACGGTGGTATCACCCTGCTGCTTCTGGTGGGCTGTTTTTAAAAGACTCTGTTAGTGGCACAGGACTGATAAAGCAGAAGCATTACAAAGCCAAAACACATCTGGTTCTAAAGAAGGTAAGATGGCACGGTTAAGAAAAGCTGAAAAGCAAAAAGTGTATTTTTTTCTGATAACATCAGTGCAACGCTCTCCATCTCTGCTAATTACCTAGCCTTGTTTATGGCGCTTGAAGCTGTAATGATTTATTTGGGATCGATTTTCTGGGTGTGTGCTCAGGTCTGCCTTGGAACAAAGGGAGTTTACACACAAGGGAGTGTGAAAGAGGAAACAGATAACTTTGTTCTTTGAATCATTCAGTCATCAGCGTTAGCAGAGCAGCAGTACAGTGCGAACTCTTTGCAAGTACTTTTGAAAAGAAAGACTGCATTTAGAAAGGAAGACGTTGTGACTCAGTCTTTCTGGTTTGTATTTTTTCTCTGTTGAAAAAGTCCACCTTTTATTTAAGTGAGACTTGTCTATTGCACTAGAGAACCACGGTCATTCCTAAGATGTTCAGGGCTATTTTATGAAAAAGGCTTGTCTATAACAAAGTGTAACATGAAACTAGGTATTTATTTGAAACTCTGCATTAGATCTGATACCTCATCATCAGTTTCCCATGGCCGTAAAACCACTCTTCATTTCCTGTATCTAGCTCTAAAAATCCTTTTCAGGACTTTCCTTTCAAGTATAACACGCCAGGTGTCTTCCTGTCCCCCTTGTACAAGGCCCAGAGGCTGCTCCCGATGGAAGGTGTAGCCAGCAGTTCTGTTAAACTGGTCCTGCACTTGAGTGAAAAAGGGGATGGGGAACCCAAGAGAGGGTGCAGGCTCCCTCCTGTAAGCCGACGTGTGAACTACGCTGCTAGCACAGGCAGGCATATTTTAGTTTGAGTGCTGCCACTTCGGCATGCTTTCAGCAGCTTATATGATGATCTATGGTTCAGTTTACTGCTTGGATCCTCATCAACTGTGGATAAATCTCTCTCTTTCTTCTCTATTATTTTTTTCTAAACTAGTACAAACACTGCCAGATGAAACTCAACCAGGTAAGCTAGTAAATTAGAATACCTGGCTTTTTCAGTTCCAGAGTCAGTCCCTGTCACAGTAGTGTAAAAAACCAATGTCTTGCCCATCAGGAGCTTAAAATGCTGGGGATGGCAGTATATATGCTCACTGTGCGCTTGATAACGAGTCTTTCATAGATTTTATTTTTAATGTTTCAAAGGATCTCGCTTTCATCGGTATATATGGAGTCATAACTATGAATTTCTGCTGGGGATTCAGTTGAAATACATCTGACTCTTACTGCAGTAATCGGATATTTATCCACTATTAGGGGAATGCAGAATGTTTAGAAGCTGTTTATTTTAGTGTGATTGTGACTGTGATTCCAGTCACAGGCCAGTCAAATCACACTGTACAGGGAGCAAGACAGCTAGCGTTGGCTCTGTCACAAAGGAGGCTTGAAGAGGTAGCATCAAAAGCACCAAACTGCAGCAAAAAAGAATCGGCCTTTTTTTTTATTGCACAGCCCAGCAGATCAGTAGGCATTTTCTCAACAAGATACAAGGCTCCAGCAAAGAGTACGTGAGTTATTCTTGAATTAAGGCTAGCAAAGTCTTACCTTCTTGACCATGACTTCACCACGACTTGGTTTCCCAGCTGCACAGCAGCAATAGCTCTTCCCTTTTTGCACTCTGTGGCTCCAAGAGCTGTAACGGTAACATCATTTAGAAGGATTATTATTATTCTCAATAGAGAAGCCCTCAGGATATGTTATTTAGGTAAAGGTCAACGTTTGCTGCTGAAGGTACATGAGGGGTGGTTTATGTTATACAATTAATGCAAGCTAATTGAATTAACGTGATCTCTTTGTCTCCTGCCAGCACTTAGCAGCCTTTGGGGTAGGGGTAGAGCACTGCCTTCTTTTTATAAAGCTTTTCCACCCCCCACGCCCCATCCCTCTCCCTGCTTTGATGAATGTGGCAGTGCTCCCTCCCAAATCAGATGCCAAGGGAATGTGAGCTGCTGCAGCAGAGCTAACTCCGTAACTCTGTCGTCTCCATCTGGTTTTGGGGCCAGCCTAGATAAAGCAGTCATCCCTCCCTCCCTCTGCTAAAGATGACACAGAGAAGCGTTGTTAGAAAATGATTTAAACACAGGGCTCTAGGGTAGTGCTCCAGAAATGAACAGGAAGGGACGCAGCATAATCAGGAGAGGATGCCGCGTAGCAGAGCTAGTTGGCAAGGTGCTGTGAAGTAACCAGGCTGACCAAATGTGGTCAAGGCCAGCTACGCAGGATGGAATTGTTTCTAGAGGTACATGAAGTCCTGTGGCAGAGCTTGGAAAAGGAACTTGAAACGGGAAACTGCGCCAATGTACTTTACCTTCAATATGCACGCACTGCATCTGAAAAAATCTTTTAATGAAAAGCGCAGGAATGGGGGAATGGTTATGTTTTAAAGACCAGGGTAAATGGCCATCATTTGGAGGGAAGAGCCTGGTGCTGGCTATGGACTGACCCATTACTAGGCACCTGGAAATTCCTGGCATTTCATTCCTTCTGTGTCATTGAGCAGCCAAAGATCTATCTCCCCCTTTTCACTGTGGGTGCTAATTTTGTCTTTAGTTTATTCCAAGAAAATGGTATGTTAAAATTTATGCTGGGATAGAACAGAAGTTTGTCCAGGACTGCATAAGCTTAGGTGTTTATTTGGCCTAAAGGAAGGAATCATAGAATCACAGAATGGTTTGGGTTGGAAGGGACCTTAAAGACCATCTATTTCCAACCCCCCTGCCACGGGCAGGAGCACCCTCCACTAGAAGGCAGACAAAGCCCATGTTTTTAAGACTCTGGAAAGGGACTTGGTGTCTTGTTTTCCCCCAACTCTTTGCGTGGTCCCTGTCAAATCTCTATTTCCTGAAGCCCCAGTACCTCAACTGTAGGATGGACACGAAAACATCAAGGTGGATAGAAAGGGAGGAAATGGCCTATTAATAGCAAAGAACAAGTTCGGACATTTAGGCCATAATAAGTTGTTAGTGCTGGTGCTGAGGAGCCAGCAGCAATGGTCAGAAGTTTGTCAGGTCCCTGGTCAGGCAGGGTCAGATCAACCTCTTGCAATATGGTGAAAAGAAGTGGGGGTTTTGTTATCCTTAATATTAGGCATCAGAACACCTTTCCTCAAAACTTGCTCCTGAAAAAGAAAGGTCCCTCTATGATTTTCAGGGTCGGGAAAGAAGCAGGAGCAGGGTACCTCAGCTGCAGCCAGCGCAGCTCAGCAGGTTGGTTCTGGTTTTGTCTCCTAGCTTTCAAGGCAGCCGTCTTGATCCAACGGTGGTATCGGCGCTACATGGCTCGGCTGGAAATGCGCCGACGTTGCACCTGGAGAATCTTTCAATCCATTGAATATGCTTGTGAGCAGGATCAGATCAAGGTAAGGTGCCAAGGAAATGCCTCTGTGATGCTGGTACTGGCCAAAGTTTTAATTCCCAGCTTTGTGCCTGGATGCAATCCCTCTGTGCTAAAGCTAGCCAATGGCAGACTATTTAAGGGAGCAGCAGGCAATTTCTTCCTGCGTGGGTGCACAAGACAGAGAGAAATAAGCCTCTGTCTGGAGGCCTGCAGGGACTGAGAGTAGTTAAGAGTGCGTGCAGCCATCTAGGGAGGAGAGAGCATCGTGCATCAGGGAGGCTGAATAATCTCAGTGGGACAAGAATTTCATAGCTTTGTTTCAAATACAGCGAGGGTTGTCATTTGTGGCTTTGTGCTTTTCTTTTCTTTTTTGTTTTGTTTGTTTGTCCATTTGATGAGCAGTCCTCTGCCTCTTTTTGGAGCCCACTCTCTCTTCCTCCTGGGAAAGCATTCCTAGCCTGCTCTTCTTTGCCATGCTGACAGGCAGGGTCACTTCTCTGAATTCTCAAACATGAGGGTGATTTCTGTGCCACAGACTCACTCATTGCTGGCTACTGGCTGGTAACCCTCTAAGTGCTTCAGTGGGCCAAGGGCTGGGCTTCCTGACCTTTTCTTGCCTATTCCTTTCCTGCCTGCTTATGTCTGATGAAACCCTAAGTAATGAGCCTTGAAAGAAAGCCATAAGGACATTAATATTGTAAGATGCTTCCAGGGTCTGAACAAAACAGGCAAGCCTAGTTGGTTTGTTGTATTTTAACTTTGATTAGTATTCTCTTATACGGTTGCCTTGCTGTCAGGTGAGGAGAGGGAGGCTTACATGTACACTTGCCTATATGGCTGAAGGCAAAGCTGCTTTTTGACTTCATCACGAGATACTCAAAACTAGAACTGGTAAAGTATGATTTGTTGTACGTGCCAGACAACATGCTAAGGGCATAGGTAACTGGAAAGACAATCATACTAAGTTGCCACTTGGCAGAATTTCATTCCAGGGTGGATGACAACAGGCTGTCTCTCTCTTCTCACAGCTTCACAACTTCTTCAGTTACCTCATGGACCACTTCACGCCAAGCAGCAGTAAAGAGAGTAAGTTTCTATGTGCCTTTTGTAGATGTGGCACCAGCAGCTCAGCAGATTGCACCCTGTATTGACCTGTTTCTCAGTGCTGGCCCTTAGGATGGCAAAGGGGGCCGAGAGAGTCTAAAGGGTGTTGGCATCAGGAGTTTGGATAGGGAGTGAATTGTCTGGAGACTGTCAGAGCTGTGCGAGGGACGTGGAGCAATTTCTACTCCTTAGGAGCTGGGAAGGGGGAATAAAGGCTCAGTATGTTTTCTAAGAGCAGTATTAGAAATCTGATGGTAGCACATCAAAATGAACTGTTTATTTTGCTGATCATAACCTGCTGAAGTGCTTGCTCCTTCCTTTCACACTGCCACCCTTTTTTCTCACAACCACCTCACATACCCTACAGCAAAGCTCTGTTGAGGAAGACCTCTTTCCAGTGTGTGTATAAACTAAGAAAATAATGTCCTGTTCCTGGAGTTGGGCTCTGAGATGTTATAGCAATTAAAAAAAAAAAAAGCATATTTATACAAAAATTTGTGCAACACTGAGAATGTAGTGAAACTTACAAAACACAGTGGGGCACGGGAGAGTTATAATAAGTTCCTTATGATACATTTTGCTTTTGCATGTCACTGAAGATTTCCATTAGCCATGGCAAGCAATGTCCTTTTGGCTCTAAGGGAGTTTTGCAGAACCTAGCGTAGCTGCCAGCACTGCCTGACACACAGCACCCCGTAACTTGTCCCTGCAGCCTTCTCCCCACTGCAAATTCTGTAGCGGTGTCAAACTAGGGGCTAGCCTCTGCTGCTGCCTGTGAGCTCTAGCCTAACCAGCTTTTCTTCAGCGAATCACTACAGTGGTGTGTTGAGCCAACTTCACTTTTTCTTGTCTCTCTTTTTAAAAAAAAAACCCAACAATTAACCTGATCAATCTACTATCCAGGGGATTTTATTAGCCGCATGTTCATAAGCGGGGAAAGCTTCAAAGAGGCAGAGCTGGAAAAATACTGTGACTATGAATCCATGGAGGTGCCGGACTCCTACACAGGACCACGTCTCTCTTTCCCACTCCTTCCTGACCATGCAACTGCCTTGCTGGAAGCTTTCAAGCAGAAACAAGTAAGGATCCCAAAAGGAACCACACTTTCCCCTTCTCTGTACAGGGGTGTAGGACAGATGCTTTGGTTGTAGACTTCCTAACAAGCTAAGCTGACTGGAGTATAACGAGCTGGCAGGCTGTTAAGTAAAGGGGATGGAAACGATCTGGTAGATAATTCCCTCTGCCATAAGAACATTTTTTTCCTTTCTGAAAATGCAGTTCTGACAAAACGCAAAACTTTCTGTGAGTGTGTGCCAATATTAACCCGAATTTCATTTTGAAAGGAAAAAAGCCCACAACAGTCTATGCTGAAACATTCTGCTGCTTTCTGTTGCAATTCCTCAACTCGTAAAAAAAGGGTAGGATGGCACACATGGAAACAGCCAGTTAAAATTATGGTTTGTGCCATGCAACATTGACTCATATTTAGAATGTAAAATGGGAGTTTTTTGGTGAGCAAGCCCAGTACCGATTCAGCAGCACTAAGTTCTTGTACAACTGCAGTGCTGTGCTGCCATCCCTCAGTCAAGGTGCTGAACTGCAAAACAGGACAAACCATCCCTTTTCCAAAAACGACTTCTGTAACAAAGGTCTCTGGCATCTTGGTTAATATAAAACGTCTACACCCTGGCTTTGAATGAACACACTTCTGCAGGACACATTGCAGCTCAGGGCCTGGCTTAATGTGGAGAAGGCTACAAAAGATCTAGAGGACCAGCTGCTTACCTGTGATCCTGGGCTCAAATTTCCTCTCTAGTCGGTGGTGTGGCATAGCAGATGGCCCTTGACCACAGGGTGCTAGGGCTTTTGGGTTCTCTTGCCAGCCCTGCCAGTGCCAAGGCTGGGCGGCTTTAGGCGAGTCTCTTCCATCCTGCTGTTTCCCAGTATTTGCCTCATTGTCTGTTAGCCTGTAGGTCAGCACTGAGTGGTGTCCCAGTGAGTTTCTGCCATCCAGGCTCTCGTTGTGGGTCCTTTGGGCCTTTGCAGAGCTGTGCTGCTGCTCAGAGGTCACTGATTCCCTGCTTTAATCCCTTTGCTTTCTCCTAGTAGCAGCTCCACGCTCGCTATGTCTTAAACCTTCTGCATGAGACCAGGAAGCACCTCAAGCAGTTGCCAAACATCAGTCACGTCTCCACGTGCTACAGCGAGGAGGTCACCGTGTGCGGTAGGTCTGGGTGGAGGGCACTGCGCAGTCTGTAGGGAAGAACGCTCACGTGGAAGGGGTGGGAAGATCTAGAATGGTAGCACGAGCATGTATGCCCTCCTCTGTGCTTGTGGAACACAAATGCAGTCTGCAAGCAAAATCATAGAATTGTTTAGTTTGGAAGGGACCTCAAAGACCATCCAGTTCCAACCCCCCCTGCCATGGGCAGGGACACCCTTCACTAGACCAGGTTGCTCAAAGCCTCATCCAGCCTGGCCTTGGACACTTCCAGGGATGGGGCATCTACAGCTTCTCTGGGCAACCTGTTCCAGTGCCTCCCCACCCTCTCCGGGAAGAACTTTTTCCTGATATCCAATCCAAACCTCCCCACTTTCAATTTAAACCCATTACCCCTTGTCCTGTCACTACAGGCCCTTGTAAAATTATTTTAAATTAAATGTGTATTATACTGAGAGGCAGCTGGGAGTGTCTAAAATATGGGGGTTTACCCTGTGATGCTGTATGTGAGCTGCTGTGAAGACTGGCCTGGAGACCAGAGGAAGCATGTCTGCATCATGGCCCTGTTTCTGCTTTGTCTGGAACAGGATGGCAGTGTTGGGGGAAGGTGGTTTGTCTATCTGAAGTTGTGTTTTGCTTCCGTGAGAGATTCTGGGACACATCATGGACAAACACTCTCCCTAGATAGTAGCGTTCAGCTTGGCATTGCCTGCTGTAGCAGCGGTGCTGTCATGGTGATTGTAACAATGCAGGGAGAGGAGGAGGCATGAATAGAAAAGATAAGGATATACATGTGTCTAAGGGGAGATGAAGGGTGATAATGGCTTGTCGCTCTCAAAATTGTTATAAGTTACAGCAAAGATCTAAAGATTTTTTTCAAATGGATTCAAATTTGTCTTTGTTCTGTCACCCAAACTTGGGAGTCCTTTTACTAAACCCCAGAAACTGCACCCAGTCGAGGACTGGCCTCAAAACTCAGTCATTTTTTGCCCTGTTCTGTGACCTGGGATTCTTCAACCAAAAAAGTCCCGGAGCTGTTTTGGCTGCGTCTTCATTAGCAGCAGCATACGTGTTCAGGTCCAGAATGCGAACACATCTTTGTGTCCTATTGAGTACGTTTGAACAACAAAAAGCTTTTCACCATTATACTAATGTTTAAACTTTGAGATATTTCTGAAAAACATGTACTTAGCACACACCTTTGCCTGCACTCAGCTTCTGGAAAACTATCCCCTCCCTCCAATACCATGTTAAATGAGAACTTAGTTTGATTATTATTCCCATGTAATGATCAAACACTTTCTCGTGCCAGGGGTGTCATCGTAAGAGACAAATGATCAAAGCTTCGTGAACTGGTGTAGTTTTTAGCCTGTGCTCAGGCTTCAGCTTAAGCTTTTATTTCAGGTCCTTTTCCTTCAGGTGCATTGCCTTAGTGTAAGGAAACTCGTACCTTAAACTTCCCAGAATATTTCAGGGGTCATTAATTTGTGGAGGAGGTACTTCATAGGAAGTTATTTATTGGCATCTTTTTAAGTTAAAAGGTAAACATACTGTGACTTGTCTTTCTGTGTCTGTTAGGAGACTTGCATGGCCAGCTGGATGACTTGTTCCTCATCTTTTATAAGGTAGGCACCGTATCTGGAGAGGGAGGCTCGCCAGGCACCGTGAGACATATCACATGGGTTACGCTGAGAAGCGTTTACAAAATCAGGCCCTTTGCATGCGATTCTCCAAGTCAATTTAATTGGTTTTAAGTGGCTTCACAAAGCAGCAGCAGTTATTCCCCAGCTGACTTTGAAATCTGCTACACACGTACATTTGGGAGTGCCAGCGGATGTTGTTTAAGTGCTGATACCACCAATGGTGACCCTTCCTGACTGCCAGTCTTCACTTTTCAGTGCACTTGCCATGGGGAGCCGACAGGATAAATACAGGAGTCAGGATCTATTGTATGAAGTACCCTGGGACAGGAGAGAGAGAATGTGCAGCTGGGGTGGGGGAGCTATGTGGAGACCATGGGGAGGCCTCTTGCAACACCTGCCTGTTTCTTGCTTTTACAGAATGGCCTTCCTTCTCCTTCCAAGTCCTACGTGTTCAACGGGGACTTCGTAGACAGAGGCAAACAGTCCCTTGAGATCCTCATCGTCCTCTTTACCTTCCTCTTGATCTATCCAAAGGAGGTTCATCTCAACCGCGGGAACCATGAGGACCACATGGTCAACTTACGGTAGGGTTCTCTGTGGGGCTGATGACGACGTCAAGGGTGTCACTGGGAAATCCCACTGACCTTCCTTTCTCCTGTTCTTTTAGCTATGGTTTTGCCAAGGAAGTAATGCAGAAATACAAGGTAGGCGTACGTTTGTGTCTCCTTCACACATGAGATGTGGACTTCGAAGGCTCGATGCTTCACCTTTTCCTTTCTGACCTGTCCTCCTAGGTGCATGGGAAGAAAATCTTGAAGATGGTTCAGAATGTCTTCTGCTGGCTTCCCCTGGCTACCCTGATTGATCAGAAAGTCCTCATTATACACGGGGGCATCTCTGACACCACTGACCTGGACATGCTTGAGAAGATTCAAAGGAACAAAGTAGGTTTTATTTCCTAGATATCGCAAGGGACAACAGTATTGCTGATTTGCGGCAAGGAGGGAGCTTATTTCTACACGTCACCTTGGCTGTTGACAAGTCTAAAGGATGGTCTTCCTAGACAAACTGCATTTAGGTACAGGTGTGGAGTGGATTGCTTTGGTTTAACAGTGTGAGTGCAGCAGGTGTGAAGGGAAGAAGCATTCTTGGCTTCTGGGAGATGTAAGGATCGGAGCCAGGGAAGTGGTGGGTAATGGCATGGGTAAATAGATGTGCTGGTGCTGACTGTAAAACCGGAGATGATGAGACTTTGTCCCACACCTCCCTAGCCTGTTTATTCTGCTAGATTTCCAGAAGGATTCTGGTAAGTCGTAACTTGTCTCTACCTCACCTTCTAGCTGAGAAGTACTACTTCCCTTTCCAAATGTAACAAGTCATGAGTCCTTCCCTCATTCTGCCATCTAGTTTCCACTGCACCTTAAATCCATGTACTCTACCTTTTGTGAAATGTCTGAACAGCATAAAGTCAATGGAGAGATTTGGAGTCAGGATGGATGTGGGGCCCCAGCTGTAAACCAAGAATGGCACATCTGAGAGGATGGCACTAGTCATCTCCCACAATTAATCAGCATTTGATGGCAGCAAAGGGAATTTAGGCTTACTGGGTCACTTGTCAGTCTGCCAGCTGAAGATATTAGAGCTGGAGACATAGATTTCCTAGTGGTGTGACCAGCTCTCTTTTCTCTCCTTCCTCTTTCAGTTTATTTCTGTATTAAGAGGGAAGAAAAGGAAGGAGTCAAACAGAAATGTGGAAATACAGGAAATAAACGGGGAGAGCAAAGCAGAGGCTGACCCAGCAGGGAACGAGGCAGCCCCCAGTTTACCTCCTCAGCCCCGGCTGTCCCAGGCTCCCAGCACAGCCAACAGGCTGGAGTTCTCCAAGTGGGTCCGGCAGACGGTGCAGGAGCAAATTGAGTGGTGCCGCCGGCTGGTGGACATCAGCGAGTCGGAGGAGGAGGAGCCCACCTATTCCAGTATGGTCTCCTTGACGGACTTGGATGGGCCGTGCTGGACTTGCCAGGAGGAGTGGAAGCAGGTGAGTAGTCTAAGCGTGGCCCGGAGCTCGATGGCTGTGGGTACCCCCTGCAGGTTTGTTCTCTGGCGTGAGGAACCTCAGGACAAAATACGGGGGCCAGTGCACAGACCTCTCCGCAGAGATAATTTTGCTGCTTCGTACAGTGGAGTTAAGGAGCAACTCGGTGCTGAAGTGCCAGCAGGAAGGCTGGTGGGGTTTGTGCTGTTTTGTACCTACACCTTATCAGCATAAAGCTGCATATTGAGGTCAGGGTTAAAGAGATTAAACTTTAATCCAAATAGTGGTTACTGAGTCAGCACGTAGATTTCTGGAGGCTGCAGAATGTCCTGGCTAGAGAGCAAAGGAGTTTAATACTAAGCCTGCTCACAGCCTTGGGATCTGCTGGGTGTGCTTGCCCTGGGGACCTGTGTTTTGGGATGGAGGAGGACAGACAAGGCTCTTTGAAATCTCAGAAGCAGCAAAATGAAAGCTTCTATCAGGCCTGATTTATGGACACCCTTCTTCCCCCAGGCACGTTGGTGTGCCTGTGGCTCCAGGCCAACCATACTGTCACCTCTGTGGTGGACCAGGTCTGTGAAAGTCCTGCAGAGCAGTATGGTGGTTCAGCTGGGAAGCAGGAAACATCTCTGTTCCACTGCATTATGGTAAGAGCAGCAGCCCATGGAGGGATTCAGAGATAGAGCTGTATTTGCTTAGGCAACTTTGGGTGAGATCTGCTGGGTACACTTTATTCAGTGAAGTTTTCCCATCCTTCCAGATTTTAGACATTCTCTGGAGTGATCCCATGCCACAGGAGGGCTGCATAGTAAATACTGTGCGAGGTGGTGGCTGCTACTTCGGGCCTGACGTGACAGGGAAGATCCTGGAGAAGTACAACTTGCAGTTCATCATACGCTCCCATGAGTGCAAGCAAGAGGGCTATGAGTTCTGCCACAACCGCAAGGTCGGTGAGGGGGGTGGCATGAAGGATACTTGGGTTTTCATCCTGCCGGGGTGGGGTTTCTGTGGTGGCTTCTCTCAGCTCTGCATTCCTGTGAAATACACACAAAAGTGATGAACAGCCTTATTGGGAGTTACTGAAGTCTGTTCCCAGCTGAGGTCTTAGGCCAGGACAGTCTGGAGCCACCTACTCTGTCCTTGTACGTGGCAGCTGCAAAAAGATCTGACCCTGTTTGTGCCGTTGCCCCCACTCTTGAAGATGCCACACAAAAGGGTGTTAGTAAGCTGCCGCAGCAGTTTTGCTCTCAGAAGATTCAGGTCACTTCAGTGACTTCAACAGCAGTGCTTCTGACCCTGCTCACTGCAGTGGAGAGTGAAAGTTGTCGGGTAAGCACAGTGAAATCACACAGTGAGCCCGGCGTGTGGCCAGATCCATGTGAAACCAGCACAATGCCCTTGAGGAACTCACACCTGTAAGGCTTCCAAGGCCAGCCGCCACCTTGCTTTTCCTTTTCCACATGAGACATGGTGTTTCACAGTCTGTTGACTCCAGATGGGATCGGTTGTGTTGTTTTCACTGACATACATGTATCTTAGAGGACATATGTACTGATGGTAAATGTCTCTCTTTTTTGGGGGTTAGGTGCTGACCATCTTTTCAGCCTCAAACTACTATGAGATTGGCAGCAACAGGGGAGCCTATGTGAAGCTGGGACCGGACCTCGTCCCACATTTTGTTCAGTACCAGGCGAACAAGGCAGCCCATACTCTCACCATGACCCAAAGGCAAGGCATTCTGCTTGCTCGGTATTCACCAAGTCAAAATTTCAAAAGGGAAAACTTTCAGAGCTTTGAGAAAGCTTGACTGCAGAGCTCAACTTTCACAGCTTGATGTACTAAACAGTGCTAGAGGAGAATTCACGGGAGGCTCAAGGGTTGATGAGGGAGTGTTACCAGAAGGGGACTCTCGTTTACAGATGGCTGATTTTCCAGCTTCTCTTTTCAATGTCCGGTTTTAACTTTAGACCCTTGCTGAGGTTCTCTTCTGCTTTGTTACTTCACAGACTGATGCAGGGATTCACAGCATCAGCTGCGGGGAACTGTGCTCCAGGTGTGCAGTGCCTTGTTACCAGCACCTCAATGCAGCTGTGGCTGTGCAGAGCAGTTGTGTGAGGGGCTGGGCAATCCCTGGACAGGCCAGAGGACTGGGAAGGTGAAGCTTCTCTTGCACTTCGTGGCAAGTCCTTAATGTGCTTCTCTTTTCTGCACCCTCCAGAATCAGCAGAGTAGAGGAGTCAGCCTTTCGAGCCTTGCGGGAAAAGCTCTTTGCTCACACCTCAGCCCTCATCAGCGCATTCAAGGCCTACGATAAGGACAACACGGGTAAATCTGAGCCGAGGGACACTTGGGTTAATTCTCTGGTAGGACAGGATTGAAGTGGCTGAGTTGGAGATTCCCAACCTCTCACCGATAGTTGTCAGCGACTCTCACGGGGTAGGCTGTGTCAGGCCTTGCCAGAGCATTGGGCCCATTTGCTGGTATGCAGCCTCTGTTGGGAACCTGTTAACGCCTCAGAGTGGCATTATAACAAGGGGGTGTTGGAGAAGCAAGAGGTGATTAGCCTGATGCATAGCAATTTAGCCTCGGAACTAGGAGAACCCTTGGGAACAGGTGTATCGATGAAGCATTGGAAAAGACAACCTGGAACATATCTGTCGTGTTCCTTGGGAAGGGCTGGGTGGTCACTAGAGCCCCTTCATCCCTGGAGTCCGAAATCATTGGGAAGAGGAAAGTGCGGGATGTCCTTTTGACAGCTGCCTCTGTCAGAGCCTTAAGGAAGGAGCTGAGAGTTCACAGTTCTCTGGCTGACAGGAGTGCTCTGCTGGCGTAGTGACCAAGATGTGTTGCTGTGATCTGTCCGTTTGTGGGCCGGGGGAGAAAAGGGACACAGCAGTTGGCAAAACTGCCTCCTTGTGGGTAGAACTGCTTTCTTGCTTTCTTCCCTGGCAGCAAAGTTGTTCACAAAAGTCCAGTTCAGCTGTTAGAGCAGCTGCTAAAATAGAGGCTTTTCGGTGTTCCTGGGTCGCTGGGGAAGTATTAGTGCTGTTGTATAGGCCGTGATCTGCAGGGTGACGTTGGCTGTAGGCCACAAATTCTTAATTAAAGGATATCCCCTTTCCTTACAGGAAGGATCACACTGAGCAACTGGGCGACAGCCGTGGAGTCAGTCTTGCGCCTGGGATTGCCCTGGCGAATGCTGAGACCGCAGCTGGTGCGCAGCACAGATGACGGCATGCTGGAGTACAAGTCCTGGCTTGATGACTTGGCCATGGAGCAGCGGAGCCAAGAGGTAGGGACTCACCCCCTTCCTTCAAAGCGCGAGCAAAGCTACACACCAGATCCCCAGCATGTGGAACCAAGTATGGTACCAAAGGACAGTGGGACAGTTCCTGTACCGTCCAAAATCATACTGAAGTCAGTAGAAAAGCTTGCATAAATTCAAGGAGTCCAGAGGCATTTAGTCCATTGTAGAAATAAATGATGCATGTGAAATCAAAACCTAGAGGTAGTTGGCTGCAGGCTTTCAAGTAGGAAAACGATATTCCATTCTCCGAGTAGCAGTTTCTTAATTAAATCCAGCAAAACCAACTCTGCAATGGTTAAAAAACACAGTCCAAGTCACTGTCTTCACTGTTAGCCAGGAAAAGTTGTTTAGGAGTGATAGGTTGCTGATGTGCTATAACGCAGAGTTGCACAGAAGGTCCAGTCATCACAGACCTGTTTCGTAAGTCACACAGGATCAAAGTGCCTTGCTGGTAAGCTCTTGAGAGCAGTAAATGTTTGTTTATGGGAAGGTCTGCAGTAACTGGTCAGGGAAAGCAGAGAGCTGTGCGAAGAACAGAGTGAGTGTGACCATGCTGTCTTTCAGCACATCCAGACGAGCTTGCTGGAAGTCATTTATCGGAACAGATCCAACTTGGAGACCATATTCAGGATCATAGACAGAGATCATTCAGGTAAGCAGGTGTGCAGGGGTTAGTGGTCACTGTGCTGTATTCCATTCTACTTCGGGGCTCCCTTTAGTAGGTACAAAGGCATTTTTATTTAACGGTTTACGGCCTGGGTCTTTCTCCTCCCTCAAGAGCTTCTGAAACATCAGTGCATGTTTGCATACACATGGTGTGTTTTGAAGGACTGTATGTAGTCCATGCAGGGAATTGTTATTTTTTCTGGAGTTCGGCAGAACAAAATTTGTGGTGACAGCAATGACAGTAACACAGCATACTCAGGATCTTGAGCGCTACCTGTTTTCAAGCAGTCGTCTCCACCAAATGACTTCAGCAAACAGAAATTAAAAGTCTTTGCCACCTTCTGCTCTGCCACGTTGTTTTATGTCCCTTTACTGCTTTACGTTGTACTTCATCCACTGTTCTCCACACTGGGAAATTGAGTTGTAGCATGTGAAACATAGACTATGAGTGATTTCTCTCCTTCCTTTAAGGTATGCAGCCAGCCGGTGTGGGACTAGAGATGAAACCTGAGCAAGAGTCCCTGCTGCATGCTGAGCAGGGACTGACTGACAACAATGCCCGTGGTGACCCTGTACTGAGTTGTCTGTGCCTTCCTTCTCCACAGGTCTCATCTCATTTGAGGAATTCCACCAAACCTGGAAGCTGTTCAGCTCCCACATGAACATTGAACTCACAGATGACGGCATCAGTGACTTAGTTCGCAGCATTGATTTCAATAAGGATGGAAACATCGACTTCAACGAGTTCCTAGAAGCCTTCCGCCTTGTCAAACAGTCACAGTAGCGAGAACCTGGTGAGGGTTGCCATGTCCAATGCCTTGACTGTCTGCGAAGTTAGGGGGGCTGCTTCCTACCGGACCGCAGAGTGTGCCTGCAGACGTGAAGCAGGGAAAGGGAAGGCAGGTACCTGTAGCACTTGCTGGATGAAAACAGTGACTGCCATAGCCAACATCTGTGATCCATTTGGGGAAGGTAATGGGTAAAATAGATAAGCTGCACTTTAATTCTGACCACTTTTTAAAAGAAGCTGCTGTTTTAAGTAGAAATTTACGCTCAAAGGGAAGATAGAATTTAACTGACCTTGTCAATGCGTACGGTGAAACGTTACAGGTCTATTCAAGTGTAGGAAAATGACAGTAACAGTATTTCTTGTAGGCAGTGTTTTAAGAAGGTAGCAACTGCTAGAACACAGTTTTCTTTTTAATAAACTTTTTGTCCTAGATTGCTGGTTCTGGGCTGTTTGTGCCATCTCTAGTTTGCTAACTCTGTTAGCAGCAGTGCTGTTTAAATGACAGTATCTACTTCGGCTCTGTTGCTCCTTTGCTGGGATGTTTGTTCTGTAAGTTTGAAGTAATAAATATGTGCAGTGGAGAGACACTTGGAAAAAATGCAGTGGGCTCTTACAAGGAGTCTGTTGAGGCCAGTTCTTATTCAAAGGTCGGGTAGCAGATGAAGTAGTGCCCTTCTCGAGTGCCTGTGCTGCATCTTCTAGACATTTTCAAAGCACAGTATGATTGCAGCTTCAAAAGGGTGTGTTTTGAAGTGTTTGCAAAGAGAAAACCAACATATTTACGTTAAACCTGCAGCACAGTCACCCTGGTAGGGGCACTGTGGTAGAAGACTTCACTTAGACTGTTACCCTAGCCCTTGAAAAAAGAGAATTCTAGCCTCATTTGATTTCTTAGAAGGGCCCTTACTAGAGCCTGTACTGCACATTGGAGATATTTTATTAATTGGAACAATGCTTCAAAAATCAACTAATCCTTTTCCCCCTTATTAGAGTTTTATGTATGCATTTTTCAACTCTAATGGAACCATGCTTCTAGAAATAATCTCTCAAATGCACAACACAGGCTCAAGCACACAGAGGCTGCTTTCTACCTTTCAAATCTGATGAATGGAAATGTTGTTTTCTGTTGCGGCTAATGAACAAAATAATTCTGTCTCTACCGCATTTGAGCTGTTTCTGCTGTACAAACCGCTACTGCAGAGAATAACACACATTTGTTGTAGTTATTTTCAGTGACGTTTGTCATGAGGAAAAAAGGCAGTTTTGGGAACAAAAAAAAAAGCAGCTGTCTCTCCACTGCATGTAGTAGACACCTGCACTGCAGCACTTGGTGCCAGGTAGGATGGAAGGGACATGACCTTGTACGTCAGTTCGGGGACTGAGGCTGCCAGGCAGCTCTGTGGCACTGGGTGTGATGCCTGTTACCGGCAGTGCCTGAGGAGGGTGAAGCACATGAACCTGGAGTTGTACTTGCGCTGCTTTGCTGAGGTGGCTGAGGAAGGGCCAACAGCATGCATGAGTTATTACAAAGTCAGACTGAATTTATTATGCTCTGGCAATTAAAAAAAGGCAGAGGACAACATCCAGACATCCTGTTGTTATTTGAGGGGCAGTAAAGCTTTGTCAAATTCACATACACGAAGTGATAAAAACATAACCTTCAGATCCTTGCAGTCCAAAGGAAGGACAGACACTGGAAACATGAACTTCCTGCAGCTTGCCCCAGTAAGCTACTGATGTTGCCGAGACCGACATAATTACAACAAACATAACTGTAATGATTTAAATTAGCTGTTTACATAATGTTGTTACTTGATTGTTTTGACAGAAACATGGAAGTGGGCTAAGCTTTCCACAAACCAAGTCACAAGTGTAACAATTCCCTCAGCACTGCATTTCTAGGACAATGCTGTTGTAAAAAAAGAAAAAAAAAAAGAAAAATGTACAATAGTACATATAGTTTTATAGTAAACCAGTATCTGAACAGATTTCAGTTTTCCTTCTTTTATTAAAGCTTGCACAGCTTTATAAAATATAAACCTTCCAAAGGTCAAGTTCAAAAGCTGAAAAGAGGCTTTGCTAAATCTAAAGATAACAGCCAAAATACCATTGCTCCTCGAAGACACATTTTATTTTACCTCAACAGTTTTAGCCTTGGAAGGTGAACCATGAACATAACATGTTCTGGGAAAGCCCAGCAGCATCCACCATGTCAACTGAAGAATCCTCCTCTGATGGGAATGCTCTCGTTAAGCCCGTGTTCTATAAGTTTGATGTCCTCCAAGTCATCCTTTATAATGCTAATTAGGTGGCTCAGGCCTTCTTGCTGCTGCTTCAGATGCTGCAGATAGTTTGAAAACCCGCATGAGCATAGTTCATCTTCACAGATTTTAAGTACTATTTCTCAAAGGTGCCATGGCTGGTGGCCTTGGCACATTGGGAAGCCTGGCATTATTTCTTTGGAAGAAGGAAAACCAGCATTTTTCGCACTAACAGTCTAACTGAATAGAGCAGTTTTGTACAACACCTTGATGTACTGTCACCGATAACAATAAAAAGGACTTCAAACAATTACAAAAACATGACTTTCTGGAAATATTTCCCAAATTAGTGCATAGCTGGCTTAAATACATACTTCAAAGAGCATCCCAGGATTCTATCCAGTAATACTTACTTGCTTGATTTCCCTTAAGAGGTCTGCATCAATGTAATAGCGCTCTTCAGCGCGCACTGCTCCAAAGTGGTTTTGCATCCTGATTTGGGACATGAGCTCATTCAGTCTGCCCTGGGAAGAGAAACAGGCTTAAATGAAATCCAACTCACTCACATCTGCCCGAGCTCCAGCATGTACTGCTGCTCAAGTCACCAGGGCAAGAACCACTGCTGCTTGTTCTGTTTTTAATTTTTCTTCTGCACAAGACATACAAAGGGGCAAGCAACACCAATACTTATAAGAACTCAAAAATACTTAAATACCTATCAGTCACAGAGCAAAAAGCATGATGCTACAACCTAGTAACACTACTGGACTTCTCTTCTGAAAGCTTCCCACAACAAATATATATGCATGGTTTGGAAAACTTACGTTCTTCCGTGAGGAAAGAAGTGTTGTTGGCAAAGTTGTATTAACTACTTACCTTGAACTGTGTAGGTGCATTAAGTTCACACTGAATTGTATCCAACTGTACACGAAGCTGCTCTTCATCTGCTTGGATGGCATAACCACTTTTCCTTTGGATCTCCTGCTTTATTAACACCTATGAAACAGACCTTTGAGTTTCATAAGAGAAGCCTTTGCCCATGTCTTTCCCACTAGTCCATCCACATCTTTTGCCCCTCCTCCAGCATGTCACTCATCAGATTTGTTCTGTTGTTTAGTCTGCCACCCCAAGACCTCAGCGCACTCCTACGGCTTCTGAGTAAGACAGAGAGAATGTTCCCAAAGCAGCAGGACATGCTGTGCCCCTGCAGCTTTCCCTGACAGCTCTGCCTGTTAGTTAGTCAATACCATTTACATGAAGTCAGAATTTCATTTCAAACACTGGCCATGCACAAGATGACACAGGTCATCCCGCACTCTCGCCATTTGCCTTCTGGCACTAGGCTGTGTCAGAAGGAGTTATTTGGACTCTCCATATTACCTGTAATGTTCTGTGAGAAAGCGCCATCAGTTTCCTTTTGTACTGTGCAATTTTTGCCATAGTTGTTGTTTGGTTTTTCTGCAGCTCACTGATATCTTCTGATATTATCTGCAGAGGAGATGGAGTCAGTTGGAAGTTGTAAGAGTTTCTGATAACAGAACACATTAGACCTGATCTAAACCCAGGAGTTTCAAAACAGTACTCAGCCCAGCAACTTAGCATCCTTGCCAAAGATGCTTTCAGAAAGCCTTTTCATAGACCTCTACTGTTCTGGTTTCTATTTATTTTCATATCCAACTGGGATTTTCAGAAAGCATCAGAAAAGTAGGTGCCCAAATTACAGTCTGTGGCAGTGCACCTTAATTCAGATGGTTTGAATTTGCCTAAAACAACACAGCAGGCTTGAACCTGAAAAAAACCAAGAGCCAAAATGCAGTGCACAGTGTTTGGCCGAAAGATATAATTAAGGAATATATTATTAAAATACATTGATACAGAGTCCCAGCCCCATGCACGTGGTTCCAGTTTCAGTTTTCAACACACAGGAAGCACGGGGGAGGCTCATTTAATGGCACGTCCTTTGTCAACAGCAAGCAGTCATGACAAAGACGAGGAACCTTACATCTAATCGAGTTTGATGCTGTTTGGTCATCTGATCTTGGACTTTCAATCTTCTCAACAGTTCCTTGAAACCCACCATTGGCACAGGAATAAGCCTACAAGAATACAAATACTTCTTAGAACACATTTTTATGTTAGACACATGGTATGGGTTAATAATCAAGCATATAATCTAATCTGATGTTACAGATGATCTTGACCTATACAGATAAACATATCTTGTTTTGCGAAGTTCTGCAGTCCTCATTATTCCTAACAATCTGTTCCCTTTGCATAAAGAAATCAGCCTAAGTTATCTGTAGCCACTGGAGGGTACAAGGGTACATCACTCTAGCTGTGGGAATAAAGAGAAAAAAACATAATGGTTGTCAAAAAAAAAAAAGTCACAATAACTAGTTCATATAATGGAGGACACCACAACTCCAAGTAATGTAACTAGGGCTCTTTATCGTGACAACCCTTAAGCGTCTAAAGGGGTAAAAGGATTAGACAGGCATTTCCAGTAATCCTCACTGCTTCAAATGAGATCAGCACTTGACAAAGTTATTCTCTAATAAGTTTCTTAATAAGTTACCTGAAGGTTACTACACAATATTATATATTTCTCTTCTTTCCAAGTCTTTTTGTAATACTGCTACAGACTATTAGACTTACTTGTCAGGATCAGGATTATCAACTTTGGCTTGTTCCCATATAATAGGATCAACACCTTAAACAAACCAAACAAACAAGTTTTTAGTATGGGTAGATCTGAACAGATATCACATCTTACAGCTGCTAAGCAGCAAAAATACTAGGAAATACACAAACCCTATGAACTACACTAACTGGAGTGATTGTTACACAAATTAAGGTTAATTAAACAAGGGTAGTTCTTAAAAGTCTTGGTCCTGGAATGTACCAGTAAGTACAGTCCAAAAGACTGTCAAGCACTTCTACTGGTTTGAGAGCATGGGAAAGCAGCAACCCTTATGCGATCAAATTGGACAATCCATACTTGAAGGGAAAAACACTCCTATTGTTTCCACTGCATGCTATGCTTGGGTCATCTTTCCTCTTCAAGTTGCTTACTGTATTTAAAAAAATATTAAAAATCTTTAGTTAAGTGATCAAAGTACCAAACCAGTTTGCAAAATAATTCCAGTAGGTATTATCATGACTCCTAACAGGATTTGTCTAAGGATTTTATCTGCTGACAGAACAGTTGCTTGTTTTACCATCAACTGCTTAATCAGGTAATTACATAACATAAAAGCAATCTAATTGTACATCAACATCATGATGGAAGATATTACATTCTCCAAACATCACTGCAAAACAGGTCAGTGTATTTAAGTGCACATACCTACGTATGCTGTGGGGGGGGAAAAAAAAAAAAAAAAAAGACAAAACCGATAGGGAAGCAACTGACTTTCTGACCAGAGACATGCCAAAAAGAAAATAGAAGTGCTGGTAATGCAACAGTTTCAGGCCAGCTTAAAGACGAGACCAGGACAGTCATCTACCATAACATTCTTCACCACACAACACTCCAGGTCATTCCTCATAAAACCTGCTCCTTTATATCAAAACTCATCTTGGAGAATGATTGGCTCTCTAGAGCTCAGCACTAACCCCTCTTCTTGCACATCTTACTGCTTGATTAGCCAGCCTACAAACTCACCCTCCTTCTCAGGAAGGACTAAGCAGCTGTGCCCACCATCGTTACACAGGCCTTATGATACACCTCCAGTATTAAAAAAAGCCAACTCTCCTGTGCACAGAGCAACTGCTACTCCCCAACGCTGCAGCACTTGGAAAACACTGCTGCTTGTCTCTGATTTTTCTGCAAGAGTAGGCTAAGTTCGTTTTGCAATCCAGGTATCATAACCTTTGCTGTGTTTTTAAACACTATGGTCCTACAGAACATGCTACATAGTGTTTGCTGGAAACCACAGGCTGCTTTCCCTGACCCACTGGAGGGAGCTCACTGCAAGTACTACATGCAATACTGTAGAGAGTAAGCTATAATTATGCTATGAAACGGCATGAACAGCACTTAACTACTCTAAAACAAAGTTGTATACATATTATCTGTATGTATACATATACAGGGTAAGTGCCTTGTGTCCCCCTGAAAACTAAGAATTGAATATAGGACATAATTATTGATATTTAACTTTTTTTTTAATTGGACAAGTTGAAGTGATTTATGATGGCTAAATCATATAGTATGGTGTTGTGTGGCATATTACTGATAAATCATAACTGCCTTAGTGGACTATGCTGCACTCCAGTGGGAAAACCAGCTGCAATGAAAAACATTAGGTCAGAATGCCTCAGAAACTCCTGTAGTTTTAAAAAGTATTTTCCAGGGAGCCGTCACCTGTGTTTTTCCCAGAGATGCAAAAAAGCCCCAGCAGCGGCCTAACCATGCTCCTGTGCAGCCCCAGACCACATACCAGCAGGAGGGTTCTGCAGGAGCTGTTTGACTTGTGCTGGGGAAAGCTCTGTTCTGGCCATGGAGAGGCTGACCCCCAGCTGCTGCAGGGACGATTTGATGTTGGCCTGTTCAAAGTGGGCATAGAGGGTCGTTGCAGGAACTCTCCTCGAAGTGCCGTTGGGTGAGCGCTCAACAACATAAATGATCACTTCTGTCCTGAGCAAGAAAAACCACACACTGTCAGAAAAAGGTCAGCAGCACACAGAAGCTATCACAATGAAGAACAACCCTAAATCAAAGTTACCACTTCTCCCAGCTGACTGCTAACTTCCTTTTGCTAACCCAGATATAAAGTACCAGTAAATCTAGGGTTTAACACAGCAAGGCAGAAACGGCAAAGTTCTAAATACCCTACAAAACCACATTCTTCCCCCCAGTCTTAAACACCATATCATACGGTGATATTAGTACTGTGTTAAGAATAACCTAAAACCTTTGGTCTCTAAAAAAGAACAAAAATGCTGTGGGAAAGCAAGAAGCAGAAATGTCAGTGTGCTGAAGTACTTCAGGCAGACTAGCCTGAAGCCCCCAAGTCAAAGCAGATGGGACTCTGACATCAAACACGCAGAACGAGCCAGCTCAACTAGCCTTGGAACATCTTTCCCACTGAAACAATTATGTGCAATAGGAAACACGGCAAAGACCCTCTTACTATACACCCCAATGCCCTTCCACCTTATGCATGACCACGGAAGGAATACCTCACATCTCCTGAAATACTAGTTTTTATCCCACCCTCATCTCCCACTTCTGCTGCTGAGCAGGGTCTGGAGTAGCCTATTTCCTGACCTGAGATCCTCAGCCCTGCACTCCAGCAAAAGCAAGTAACACACAGAGGTGATACTGGACCATTACGGAAAGATACTGGACTTAACACCTTAAGAAAAAGCAACATGAAGGAATAAGAGACATGAAATCAAACTTGGAGTGAACAGATCTAAAAATCAAGGAGAAAGTGAGACACAAGTAGACTAAACACCAACTCTTTACAACATGCAACACTGGATAAAAAGGCCAAACTGTGGAAAGTACACATACTGGTCATCTGGCATCGTTTTAACACCTTCTACGTTGACAGTGAGGGTCTGGTTTCCTCCCAGAATTTTGTGTAGTGATTCTACGAGCTGCTGCTGCTGGCTTCGAATATCTGTTTCTTTCCTGTTAAAGACCAAGACCACGAGGCCATCTTCATCTTTGTTGTTGGGCATTAAACTGTAACCCACACCCTGCAAAGGAACACACAAAAACTGGGGATGTATCACCTAGCAAAAGCGTACCTATATGGCGTGAAGGGGAGGGGCTAAACCCCTCAATTTTTACAAGTTCAGAACCTAAGTTACAACATATTCAAAGATACAGAAACTTGAAGTCAATGCCCCATCAAAATGTCCTCTCACAAGGCTACCAGTAGAGTAGCTTTTGAAACAATTCACTTTTCACAGAACCAGAGGATGGTTTGGGTTGGAAGGGACCTTAAAGACCATCTAGTTCCAACCCCCCTGCCATGGGCAGGGACACCTTCCACTAGACCAGGTTGCTCAAAGCCTCATCCAGCCTGGCCTTGAACACTTCCAGGGATGGGGCATCCACAGCTTCTCTGGGCAACCTGTGCCAGTGCCTCACCACCCTCTCCAGGAAGAATTTCTTCCTGATTGCCAATCCAAACCCGTTACCCCTTGTCCTGTCACTACAGGCCCTTGTAGAAAGTCCCCCCCAGCTTCCTTGTAGCCCCTTCAGGCACTGGAAGGTGCTCTAAGGTCTCCCCGGAACATTCTCTTCTCCAGGCTGAACAAGCCCAACTCTCCCAGCCTGTCCCCATAGCAGAGGGGCTCCAGCCCTCGGAGCATCTCCGTGGCCTCCTCTGGACACACTTTTTTTTTTTTTTTGATTTTATTTTACAAAAACTTACTAAGTATCCATTTCCCATTAAAAAACCCAAAACCACCACCACCAAAACCCCACAAAAACAACCAACCAACCCAAAACAACTATGAATTGGGAGATGCCATCTCAGCAGGGTATTCATATTACTTCAAAGCTAATATCAATCAAGAACATTTTACTAAGTTACACTTTTTCTAACTTGCAAAAGGAACCAGAAGACCAGACTTTAATACAGGAAAATTACTAGAGTTCCAGAAGAGTTTTACATTTTCCAGGTGTCAGGATGAAAAAGCCAACCATAAATTTTTATGGATTTCTTAGTGTTATCCTACTGTAGATCCAGACATTTTGTGTTGCAGTACAAGTCAACACATGGACAAGGAATATTTCTGCCAGCTCAGACATGCATCAAGGGTCTCACACAAGAATTTGGGACAGCCGACTTCTCTTGTGTTGGCAAGTGTCATGGGTTCTTTGTACAACTGCTTATGAAGTTTAGTATTATCTTTATTCTTGCTGTGGTGAACCTGTAGTAAGCTTAGATGTTTAATTCAACACCATTATTTAATAGAAGAACACTTGTTGCCACCTGTGCTAAGTAACAGCATGCTTTCCCTGTTTCAAAACATAAACCCCTGTCAGCTCCTGTATAAACTCCACCCGACTTGTAAGGAAGACTGAAACTGTTAACTCATTGTAAGCACAGGCAGAGCGGCAGTTTTCATCTCAGCTTGCCTATGAACCGTCGCACCAACATACCACCAGTGACATGTGGGACAGTGGGTGCTTTTGAAGGCCCTGACACTGCATGTGGGTGACTTGCACCTTCCCCCTTGAGTGAGTTCAGCTGAAGACAGAAATGAGTCAGGGGTGTGTCTAGGAGCCTGGTCTTTGTCGGCAGAGGGTAATTCCCTGTGATGCCGAGGCTCACAGAATCACCTGCCCTCCATCAGGCTGCCCTGTCCTGGAGCACAACAGGGACAGTTAAGAATTTTTCTAAGGACAGAGTCTGAGGGAAACATCTTTTTAAAAAGACAGCTCTCTAAGTTACTGGTATTAGACCTGTCCCTGACTGCAGCTATCTAGTCCTTCTCAGGCCTCAAAAGAAAAACACCAAAAAGACCTCAAACCAACCAACCTCCAAACAATCACCTACTGTTTAAGCATATCCCTTTCACTTTCATAGCTGTGAAAAAGGCCCACACTGTGGGGAGAAACTTGCCAGTACACAGAAGACTAAATCTCATTACGTGCAAAGTAGTACTAAGAGCCCATATACATGACTCCCCTGGTAATTCTGTTTTAAATAAATGAATAAATAAATATTTCACAATTTCTTTATGCAATTAAGTATTTCCCAACTACAACAGATTTTCTGTTTCAATGTGGTCCTTCAAATGACAGCCTGTATCACATGAACAAGAAAAGTGTGCTTCTAAGTTAAGAGCTGCATGCTTTGAATTTGCTCTAGAGCTGGCACTGTGTACAAGTGGATTCCTTGAACACCTGCGAAACCCTTTGGGTAATGCGTCATTCTTACCAGATGCCTGATGCTTACAGAGGCAATAAACCAAACTGGCTTATGATGCTTTGCTCGATACCTGTGCTACCAACTTCCGACACTGCTGGCTTACGTGGAACAATGCAGTATTTCCCTTAAGGTGTGTGAATTCGCACCAGCATTAGTAATACTCAGTTCACAGGGGACAAAAGTAAACCTAGTACTTGCCATTGTCTGACCTGAAAGGAAAATTTATGCTTTTGGTAAATGACTCTAATTTACACTTCGCAATTTTTTAAAGCCCAGAAAACTCTACAGCCATTTCAGACAACAACAAGCAAGAAAGTAAGCTTTCAGGTGCACTATAAAAAAAAAAAAAAAAATTCAAGGTAACACCTAAGAGGTAATGCAACAGAAGCCAAGCATTTATTATGCAGGTATTCAGTTGCTGCAAAGATCTTTACAGAAGTGCCATGACGTGCATAAGCAAAACTAGTCTTAAATAAGTATTAACCTACATTCAGGTTAGGAAGTTAGCACTTCAAAGAATCAGCTTGGGAAAGCAGGGTATCACCATGCCTGACCCAAATCCACTTGCAAGTCTCAAGCTTAGCAAGAACATCAGCAGACACGAGATTTGTGGAAGATGAAGAGCTACGTATTCTTTGTTGACAGGAGAAGCAAGTTCTGGAACTGCTGACGGTATCATAGAAGCAATGGAGTCAGCTTTAGCACTGGCAAAGATCAAGGCAGAAGAAATATGAAGGCTGATGTATTTAAAATGCTATGCATGGGCCAGGCTCATGGAGGGTTTTTCTAATGTACACAAAGCCATGAAGAAAGACCTTGAGGCTCTTATTCCAGCTGTTAACAGTTTCTTTCAGATGTGAAAGGTATTTTAAATAGTTTCTGTAATACTGTAATTTAAAGAAATACACATTAGAATTAATTTTCAGAGCTTCACCACAGGGAGGGTGGTGAGGCACTGGGACAGGTTGCCCAGAGAAGCTGTGGATGCCCCATCCCTGGAAGTGTTCAAGGCCAGGCTGGATGAGGCTTTGAGCAACCTGCTCTAGTGAAAGGTGTCCCTGCCCATGGCAGGGGGGTTGGAATGAGGTGGGCTTTAAGGTCCCTTCCAACCCAAACCATTCTATGATTCTATGATGTGTTCCAGCTGCACACACACTAATATAGATGTTATCATATGAAATAACTAGTTTCATGATCCACATATGCATTCGTTATCTAGTACCTCAACAACACCCTGATTTCCAGCATCTATACTTCTTCAGACCTTTTAATTAGTATGTGTCAGAATTGTAGTGTACATTACCTGTAAAAATACTCTTTCAGAATACTCCTTAACAGTAACAAAACCTGTTTTGACACTCACGAGACAGATACCCAGCAAGCAGAGCAACTGCTTCAGAACTGTTTGTGGGCAGCTGAACAACTCCCTACCTTAAACCTGCAAAAGGGGTTTTCCTGCGTGAACTCCACTGGAGCGATGTTATTGTTGAAATACCCTTTGCCTGTTCCCCAGAAGGCCTGAAGCTGGTTCCATTTTGCCAAAATAGCATCTCTCTCATCTCCTAAGAGCGGCGGTGCCGAGAGGGCACTGGCTGTATTGATGAGCTGGTTCGACTGGGCAGGTGTCTGAGCAGGCTGGCTGAACAAGCCACTTCCTAATGCTGTGTTGGATGAAAAAAACCAAATCAACTCTTTTACCAAGACAGACTCACTTGCTAACACGTACCATCTGTGCAGCACTGGCATCACTTCTTTTCACATTTTGAGATGCAAAATAAATGCATAGAATAAATAAATAAATATCACATTATGGTTTTTTTTAAAGTCTTTTTACACCCAATCTTCATCAGCGTCAAAAGTTCTGTAATACTGAGTTAGAAGAAAAGATTTTTTCCTTCTTTCTTTAAATGAGAAGCCTGTATTGACCCATGCCATTATCTGTCACCTTCAATATCTAAATCTGAAGGACAGATTTGTTGTTACAGGTTCAGTGAACTCAGAGCCTGCAGCTGGTCATTATCCAACTCACATTTAAACTGAACTCAACACTGTTTTTCCTCTCCTTTCCAGTAATGCTATGACTGCCAACATCAAATCTGTAACTACTTTCTGCCACTGCCAAAGCAAAGGGGTGAATATTGTTGCTGGAACTCAGGCATGAAGCTCAAACTTGCTTGAGCTCTGATTTAAAAAAAAGGCAATGACTGCAAATGTAGGCATTTCAAAAGCCACAGTTCTGAGAATTCTCTATCAATCAAGAGATTAAGTGTAACAGCCTCCTTCTATAATATACTTCTGTCACACTACTTGTGCAACTACTGTTGCAGCCTTACACTTCCGTTGCTAAGGAAGGGGTAAATCAGGAGAAGGCCATACTTACTGGTCTGTTGCTGTTGGCTACCGAAGCCTCCAAAGCCTAGCCCAGATCCCAACCCGCTGCCCAAACCAGTTCCAGTTCCTGTGCCAAAACTGGTACCAAATCCAAAGCCTTTATTCTGGGTAGCACCAAAAAGCCCTGGGGAAATAAGCAAACAACAGTTGAGAAAAAAAGGAGACTAGTACCTGTGAAAGAAAAATGCTATTGTGAAGGGCTGATGCCCTACTGTTCATTCTAAAGCAAATGCTTTCAACTCTGTGCTCTTACCACTGGTGCCAGTATTGGTGGGAGCAGAAAAACTAAATGTTGGTCCCGCAGTGGTGGTAGTTGTCCCAAATCCTCCAAACGCACCTAACAAACAAAGTTTGCAAGTAAGGCAGACAGCACATTGTGAGCAGCGGCTGTACGCCACATGACAATAAACTGCACACTTCGAGGGGTGTGATGTTGACAGATGGATGTATTATGTTACAAGCATGTAGTTCACATTGATCACGGGTATCGAGTTCATTGTCTGAGGAAACGGGGGAGAAAACATGAACCAGAAAGCCAATACACTTACGATGTGTCAAGAACCCAAATAAATAAAAGCAGCAGTTAGCTAACATCCTGATCCTCTACCAGCGGGACGTGCTTTCCTTAGCGACAGACACGACTAATGGTAGTATTTCCTAGATTCACTCTCAGGAGTACTTCCAGTCAACATTGTTGCTAGGTGTTTGATAAAAGGTCTGATGTTTTGTGAGCTTTTTAAATGTTCCTAACCTCTTAGAAGCAAAAATAGAAACAAATCAAGTCAAGACTGAGGCTCAGGTGCACACAATTGCTGTGCCTACATGGGAATGCTGTCACAGCAACGATTTCTTTCTACACACAGGTTAAATTCTGCAAGGTATTTTTTTTTAAGCCTAGATTCCCTATCCTCCTCCCCATTAAATCTCATTTTGAGGTTCAACCAAAGGAAGACGATGCAAAAGCAATCAACCTTCCATGGATTTTCAGGAACACCAGTCACTGGCTAGCTGGAGGAGACTTAAGCGAGGGCCTGAGCTCCACCATGCCAGAGAAAGCCCCAGGAAACCCAACTTCCCATGTGTCCCCTTAGAAAAGGTGCTCCAATACAGGGCGACTGTGCCAACAGGCACTACCAGCCCGGACAACCCCCCAGCGTGTGGGGCTACAGAGGTGCTGGATTTCACCACACCATCTCTTAGCTACAGTGGTGCCAATCACTACTGGCCCAAGGTGCAGCCTGTGGACATCTGACCAGCCTTGCAGAACCAAGCTTCTCTGTTTCAAACGGTTTATACACATATTCAAATGAAGAAAGACAGTCTGCTACAAAGCATTTGTCAAAAAGATGCCACTGCAAACTCGTGTGTCAACAGCAAAAAAAACCCCAAAAAGTCTCTTTCAACCTACTACACGTACCGTCCTCTAGTATACACACAAAATAAAAAGCTTAAACTAAAGTTGACATGCAATCGCCTTTTCATTTAGCAAACATCTTAATGCAAGTGGATATAAGGATTTGCTCCCTGCAACATTTAAGTTTCAGTCCTACCAGCAAGCGAAAAACCCTAGCAGGAGTACTATCAGATGATAGTTTTTAGACAGTTTTGTACTCACAGCAATTTAGTCATCCTTTCTTGAAAAAGGATCTAAGAGTGAAAACTGCTGAAAAAAATGAAGTATCCAAGTTCTCCTCTGGGGTAGTTCAAATCCAGCTAAAGAGATACAGTTCAATAGTGTTCACACCAAATAAAAACAGAATGGGATCCCTCCAGTGCACAAAACAGGTAAGAGTATGCTAATGCAGGGAGCGATGAATGGAATGAATATAGTTCCTATACGAGCAGCGGCAATGAGACTCCATGGGCTAATTCTACATGAGTAAAAACTTTAGAAATCCATAGAGTTTAGCATTTTTACATTAAATCGGAAAGATTTAACTTGAAGATCTATCAGCTGATCACTCAGAACTGACAGATCTACATGGGGCCATGAACAGCTTCCTTAATCAACACCTAGCGCACACATCACCCAGAAGACCGACCCTCCCAGGAGGGCAGAGAATCTCTCAACAAGAGCCTGGGATGCGTGCTATTTCAGGGTGCAGAACGGCATTTTGGAAAGAGAAATCACAGCGAGGGCTGTTCCATTTGTGCTGATCGTATAAAATTTGTTTCTCCACAGAAACTACTGAGGTGTAGTGCATTCATGACAGCCAGCGGAAGGCCAATGAGGAGACACAGGGGAAAATGATGGCATGACAGCAGTAGTCCAAGAATCTCATGTCAGGAAACGTGGCGTTAGGGGCCAGCTCTGCGATTGCTGGTGATTGCCTGGATCGGAACGGAGAATTGGTGGTGCCATTTTGGTAGGTAATTGAGGCTGAATTTTAGACTGGGTCAGACTGGTAGGTCACCACAATGTATTTCCATTTCAAAGGCTGAGTACTTGGAACATGCTTATTTTTCTGCAATAGCCATTTCTTCAGAATTTAGCAAGCCAAAAAACGTACAAGCCTGTGGTTCTCAAACCCATTCCACTTTCAGGGCTTTTATGTCCAGTCTTCACTGGATACGAACTAGTACTAAATACAGGTTCTCAGTTCAGAATGTAATTCTTGGACCCTGCGTTAACATTTATTACAGAACAAGTATTTATGCATTATCTACCTGCACTTGCCAGACTGTTACCAAAATTGAATGGTGGAGTTGAGGTAGTGGAAACACCGAAATTCCCAATATTAAAATTCACTGCAGGATTAGCAGTTAATCCGAAACCCCCAAAATTAAACCCACTGGCAGTGGAGTTTGTAGTTTCAAGCCCACCAAATCCTGACAAGCGGGAAGCAGAAAAAGAGCAAGGTAACATTAGTTTTAAGTAAAAGGTAGATTTGGGAAAGAAAAGCTAGATTATTTTTCCATCACCATGGACAAAACATGCATAGTTAACAACAAGAATAAGATACTAACTTATTAATTTATTGAATATGAGGACAGTTAAAAGCTTTAACTCACTCTCCCTGCATCACTGCCATAGGCATGTTATATTTTTCAACCATACTGCATATAAAGCAGCTAACATTTTTCCCATCTTATTTCAAAGCTATACATGAAAATATCCATGTGATTCAACATTCTTGCTAAGAGAAATTTTTCACCGCCTAAGACAGTTTGATACAGCCACAGCTGTGCTAGCATAACTGATAATAGCGTCTTTATTTCATAAGCTGTTGGGAAGGAAAGAATAAACCACCTTCATGCTAATACCATACCCCCATATGAGTGGCAACAGCAGAATAACCACAAAATACAACTCCAGCAGCCAAGGCACCACGCGTGCCTCAAACGCTCCTGGGCGGACTCACTCAAGTTACGTTCGCAAAGTCTAGTTCGCAAAGTCTACAAGTCCCACTCCAGCACTTGCCAGTATCTTACCTGATGCATCTGGGTTTTCAGTGCTAAGAAAGATGGGCTGATAGAGTGGCTCCCCAATTCCCTCCTCAGAAGTAGCTGAGACATGCTAGACTGAGAGACAACGGGAATCCCGGGGCGTGATCCCAGAATTCCCTGTAATATTGGTCTGCGACCACGGTAAACCTTGTACGGTGTACAAGCAGCACCAGATTACCTTGTAGTTTAAGATGAGGCCAGAAAGTCTCTGTCAGAAGGGTGTTGAAGCCCCCACAGTATAGCCCTGGCTAACTGCAGCAATGATAAGCCCTGTCCAAAGGACGCTCAGTGTGTCTAGAACTATTTTACTAAGTGTGAGTAAGGAAGGCTGTGCCTTACATTTCACCAAGAGTGACAGGCAATTGACAGCAAGAGGGAAAAAGCCTTTCTTCCTTTACTGTCTTTTACACTGCTCAGAAATTCACGCCCAAGAGCATCTCGTTCATAGAGGATCACTGCTGCGATCTAAAGCGGTGATCCGACTATCCCGGCAGCACTAGCCAGACAGCACCGTGCCTCGCCACACCACGAGCGCGCTGAGGCAGGATGAAGCCCCGGACGCCTCCCGACACGGACCCGCCACCGCTGGAAGGAAAGAACCCCGCCGGTAGCGCGGGGACAGCGTTCGACCGAAGGCGGGCGGGAGAAAGCAGCGGCCGAGCTCGCATCTCACCGGTTCCACCGAGAAGAGGCGAAAAGGGACGGGTTCCGCCGCTGAGGGGCTGCGCACTGAGGGGGGAGCACGC
>NW_010236903.1:0-18497 GCF_000690775.1 Eurypyga helias
CAGACAGGGTCAACCCACCACAAATGGATACTGTCAAAATACAAAGCTCTTAAGCGCTAGATCCACATCCAGAGCAAGCCAGCACTGACCCGCAGCGAGTAGGTTTCCCCAAGGTGCGTCTCTCTGCAACACCCTGTGGGCTGTCAGATGGCCACCCCCCAGAAACCTACGCTGATTTTCGTTATTGTGATTGGGAGTCCACCCTCCCAGCGATGATTTGGGGGCTTTTATGTCCATTCCCCTTCACAGCACAGATGACTTTCTAAGTTGCCATGACTCTCTCTTTTAGGATATTCTGTGGGAAGTGTTAAGGTGGTTGGAAAGTCACCCTCAGGAAGTTGTTATCTTAGCCTGCAGGAATTTTGATGGATTAACCAAGAAACTTCACTGTCATCTTATTGCCTGTATAAAAGAGATTTTCCAGTGTAAACTGTGTCCTAGAAATGTAAGTACAAGATCCTTTTTTCTGCATTTTTTAAGAACGATGTATTACAGTGATCTTTGATTCGAAAATTTTAGATAGATTATTTTAGATATCTTCTTCTGTTTAGATATCACTGTATTTTTAAGCTAGGAAAAGTAACACTTGCTGCATCAGAGAGAAGTCTTTATTTTGGAAAAGTAACGCTGCATCAGAGAGAAGTCTTTATTTAATAAAATTGAGGAGATAAAGCAAACCTGTATGTCACAGCATGGAAGAGGGACTTTCATTTGTCTGTCATGTCTGTTGAGTTGTGGGACAATAGTAGGGACACAACTGCCATCCACTGTCCTGAGTTTTGTCTAAAAAAAAAAAAAAAAAAGGTGTGTGTGTTAGACATACAGTCCGTACTATGTTTATAGAATTTAAAGAATTCATTTTATGCCTTTTCACAGCAATAATTATAAATGAATCTTGATGCTAGTTACAATAGTTTAGGTTGGAAGTGACCTCTGGAGGTCATCTGGTCCAACCCCACCAACTTCAAAGTTAGACTGGGCTGTACCCCATTCATTCTTGAGTATCTCCAGGGATTATTATCTCCCAACCTTTGCACAGCTTGGTCCAGCGTTTCACCACTCTCTCAGTAAATGTGTTTACTTTCTATCTGATCGGAATTTATCTTGCTGTAACTTGTGTCTGCTGACTTTCATCCTTTTGCTATGCATTTCCAAGGAGGGCCCGACTCCGTCTTCTATACGTCTGCCCGTTTGGTGTTTGCAAACTGTACTAAGACCTGTCCGTAGTCTCGTTTTCTCCACGCTGAACAGACCCGGGTATCGCAGCCTGAGGTTTTGTCACCCTGGGGAAGCTCCAGCTGGACATGGTACTCGAGATGCACTCCCACAAGTACCGAGCAGGAGGGAAGAACCCCTTCTGTTGGCCTGCTGCCTGTGCCTTTACTGATGCAGCCCCGTTTGCACTTGACCTTTGCCACGCGAGCACGTTGCTGGCTCATGTTCAGCTTGGCATCTGCTAGGACCTCCAGGTCCTTTTCTGCCAGGCAGCTTTCCACCCACCTGCCCCCAGTCTGTCCTGGTGCACAAGGATAGTGCATCCAGGTGCAGGACTCGGCAGTTGCCTTTGTTGAGCTCCGTGAGGTTTCTGCCACCCACGTCTCCAGCCTGTCAAGGTCCCTCTGGGTGGCATCTCTGCCCTCAGTGGATTTCTGGTGGCATTGACTTTCCTGGATGTGAGCTAAGAGCTGACCTTCTAACAGCCTAATATGCTTTCAGTCACCCTAACCTCCAGAAAAGCCTTAAGTTAAATAAGCAGAAATTATTTAATTGTTAGATTTTAGAAGTTGAGATTTTTAGCTTCCTTTTTTTTTTTTTTTTACAAGGTGTGAGAGCTTTTAGCAGTTAAACAATTAACATTTCAAAGATGCACAGGAACAGAGGGTTTTCTCTGGAGATGTGAGGGTGCAGGATAATGATGACCCTCTTTGCGATTCGAAATCCGCCTTTGAAGCTGGTGTATCAGTAAGGGCGAGTATTACCATTTCAAAGCGTTTTGTACAGCGAAGTGAAAATAGAACAATTCTCAGCAAAACCAGGGGATTCTGAATATTCAGGCCTCAGCTGAATAACTGAAGACCTGAGTGACACTGTTTTATTGTTTCCCAGTATAACTTGAGTGCATTAAGTCATGGATGAGCAGCAGAGCAGTACTAGAGAAGACAGACAGATTTGCTTTCAGACACATGGCCAGCTCTTAAAAAGGGGGGAAAAAAAAAAAAAAAAAGAATTCTTAGTTGCAAAAGGGGCAAGCCGCTGCTGCTAGGGTGAGGAGCGAATGGTTTGAGATCACCTGGCTGTAGAAAGAAGAAAGTTTCCAGGTGGTGAGGGAGGAAGGGCACCGGAGAAAAGAGAAGCCAAGTATTTCCCTCAGGCAGGAAGACTTGATTCCTAAGGGGTCTGTGATCAGCACGATGGAGCTCACCCCTTTTGCAAATGGTAATGTTGCAGGTTAGGTAGCTGTGGGGTTTTTCAGAATCACGGATTTAACCTCAAATAACCAAGTGCCTGCTCATGTGTTTTAAAATACGCTGTTATCTGCTGCCTTTCAAGACTGCAACTCTGGCCTCGTAGAAAAATAAGTGTTAAAGTATTCATGAAGCAACTGCTCTACGTAGAGGTCTGCGTGTAGTACTGGCACAGGCCACGGCGTGACAACATTACATTGCGTTTAAAATTTTAATTGCCTTAACTGTTCAAGGTGTCTTCCTTTGATCTGGATTACTAGGGTTTAAAAATCCCTTGTTAGCCACCTACAGTTTCACTTCTGCTTTGTTTGCAAAATAAGCACCTGTGCTCATGTGCACATTTCTGGCAGGTTTTTTGTTTTTCTCTTATCCCACTCTTATTTTTTTAATTATTAAGAAAAGGTTTCCAGCTTTAGAAAGGCAGGTGGAGTAAAGCAAAGGCTTCTGTCAACCACAGATTTCTGTAGTTTTGAGTAGCTTGTGTCTTAATTTTGCAGCATTTTCTGACCTAATTGTGGCTCGCGCTCTCTCTTTCATGGATGAAGCAAGAGGGGTGCCCATGTTCGTTCAGCCCTTGGCTCTCCTCAAAGATTTACATAAAAATTTTTCAACTGCCTTTGGCTTTTATTTTAGTTGATAATTGTAATATCAAAAAGCCACCATTTCCTTTTCGCAAGCAACTATCACAGTTTTTAACCATCAAAGTTCTTAAAAGAAACCAAACCAGGGCCTCTATTAAATATGATTGTTTTGCAAATAAAACAAGTCGGAGGGCTTTGATTCTGTCTGATGGGAACTTCTGGGGATTGGACAATGTTGTTTCATATTGAAACACTTAACAGACTGTTTTAGCCTGTCTTAAGAGGTTTCTGACTCTCAATTCAAAATGTCTGGGACACCCCAATTTCAGAAACTTTCCGCTTGGAGAAATCAGAATTAACATCTCTTGAAAACTTACCTTTAGTCTTACCGAGTCTTAAACAGTTCAGTTTTCATTAATGCCTACGTCAACAAATTTGGATCCATGTGGGGCATTTGCCGAAGTTATCCCTGCTTCTCTGCATCTGTGTGCCTACACCTGGGTGTAGTGCTTTGCCCCACTCCTACCTCCCTTTGCCGAATGGGCTGCGTCTTCCTCTCCAAACAAATTCTCAGCAGCGGTATGTGCTCGAGGGCTGATACGGGGCTGGTTTCCTGTTGCGCTAAGACCCTGAGTTACGTACTTCATCGCAGTTGAATCGTTTGAGGAAGGGGAATCTGCTGAACTTCCTAGGCTCCTATTGCCCCTGCAGCTTGTAACCCAGCCAACGCCTATTTGGCTGTACGTTTAACGGTACCATTTGAGCTGAACCTGTGTGTCACTATCCAGCCAGCTTCACGCATCAGTATTTGGACCTTGGGAACGCCGCGGTGTCGCTGACTTCAACCTGGGCGCGCTTTCTCTTAGGTGGTGCCGACGCTGCGGACCATGTGGCAGTGCGGCCATCAGGTGATAGTCTCGTACGAAGAGGACACGGCAGTGGAGGAGCACTGTGAGCTGTGGCCCGCCATCCCGTACTGGTGGGGAAACAAAACTGCCACTCGCACTCTTATCCAGTATTTGGAGCGCATGAAGCGGATGGGCCGTCCAGGTAGGCGCAGGGGGTCGCTTGGAGGAAGCAAGGGACACGCACAGGAATGCAAAACAAAGGGGCGGTTGGGGGGCCGTACCATTACGGGATCCCGCCACGTTGTGCGCGCTGCCCGCACGAGACGCGCCACGCTGCCCCGCGCTCTTGCCGACCCACGAGCGAGTGCAGTGCCCACCTTCGCTGGTGCGAGTACGTGCTGTTCTCAACGGAATATTTAATGTGTCACCTTCTGATTTCTGTTTCAGAAAAATTCTTTGTAGCAGGGATTAACCTTACTGAAAATTTAAGGTATATTCTTGCACACCCATTTGGATCACTGAAGGAAATGACACTCCAGAGTCTTCCGTGCTTGAAAATCTGGATAAAGCAGCAGTACCCAGGACCAAAAAAAGACTGTATCAACATCATTGCTGGAGACTTCATAGGAAATGATGATTTTGTCAAGGATGTGATAGAACTTAACACAAAAATTAATCCTCTGTTACCCTGTCAGAGCAGTGGGGCTCAAACAAACAGCATTTCACTCTCAGCTTCTTAATCTGTGAAAAGCTGAAAAGGCTTTGTCTGTGTTTAATGGTTCCTGGTTCAAACCTCCTGGATTCCATAAAGGTCCAGATAACACAAAACTGGGATTGTATAAAGACTCAGCAAGAAAAGTGCTCTCCACACCCTCAGGGATTCCAGGCCTTTTCACAGAGAAGAGAGCCAGCAGACCTCGCTGAGTCTCTAGAGAACTATGGTGTAGCTATCACTTCACATCTTGGAGGTGCTTAGATTCTGTAGCAGTTGGCAATGTTGACAGCCCTAAGAACTTGCTCCTATTTTATTTTATTTATGAGCAAGAAGGAGAAATATGTCAGTAGCTGCGTGAATTAATCTGTGGTAAGATTTTATTTTTCTTATAACTGTAAAGATACTCTGCACTACTTACAAAATACTGAGAATTGGGGTTGCATCAATGTGAAGCTGTCTTTTTTCAGTCTGTGTTAAACATACAAGAGGAACAGTTTGAAAATATTTTTGACACATCAAAGATACTAATGTGATTTTTATATATATGCCGATACGTCGATAGCATTAGAGACCTAGAAACAGCTGTGCTGTTGTGTGCTGGATGGCCCTTGTGAGCCACTTTGCCAACAGGGCAGTCACAAAATTCCCTGATTTGTAAGAGGTATGCGTATTTGAACAGTTTTTTCTTATCACGCATGCCACTTCTGCCGTGACAAAGGTATCAAAATTAGGGCCTTAGATAGATTTGTCTGTGGCGATGAAGTATGTTATGAGGTGTTGCCAAACTATGCCTTACGTTGAAAACAAACATGTATGAAATGAATGCCTTATCTAAACTCAAAACTGATCTAAAAATACAGATTCTTGGCTTCTGTCATGCTGATTGGGGGTTTCACAGCTGGTCTTTTATTTACCTATTCTAGTAGCTTTAGAGTTATTTTTCCCCCTCGAGAAGTATTCTTTGTTTATGTGAAAACAATGCTGTTTGCCACTGCATGTTAACCCTGTTTTTCTATTTTTTTAAATGAACCGTGCAGTAACAGATGACCATGAAGGCAAGGGAAAGGGCAAGCCTTGGGACTAAACCAACACCAGGCATTGTATAAAGCTCACTATGCAGCTGATCAATATACCTCACTTTTTAGATGCACTTTATAGGCAGAAGCTGCGTTCAAATGTCCAGCACGATGTTAATGTCACCCCAGACTTAGCAGGGTGAAAGGCTAAACCACTACCGCCTCGTGCCATCTCTTATGACTGCAGAATACACAGAACTAAAACCCCAAACATTCTCTTTATGAAGACGACTTTCTGACTGCTTTTCACCTTTGTTCTTACCTCTGTGCTCTTCATACTGAGCAGTCATTCCGTTCTGTGGGGGTTATTTTTGAGTCACTACCTGCATGAAGTGTTACGTTACACGTACTCGGAATGTTTTTCTGCCTACCTGTACCCTCACGTGGTTTCTTACTCAGTTTAATAAAACTTGATCTCTTTGTGTAATGTGGTCTGAAACAGTTTTGCTTCTCCTTTCTGTGATACTGATGGGTTTTACTGGTTGCCAGTAGCAATTCGTAACTCGGGTGTGAGAAACAAAATGTCATCCTTGTGAAATAATTTTGCACCAAATCCATGGTTTGCTGTACACGCATGTTTTCTCTTTAAGAACTGATACAGTAATAGGTACGGTAGACAAATTACTGTATGCAAGAAAACAGTATGGGTAAAAGATGTTCACAGTTAACTTTATTGCTTAAATATACAAATCTCTTTTTTTTTTTACTTCACTGCGATAAGACAGAGCAGTTATTTCACTTAAATATGCATGAACTTATCTGTATTATTTATATACAGCCAAAACCATTTTATTCACTAACTTCCCTTTTCCAAGGACCACCTGAGACACCTGGACTGTAATAAATACAACTTTATTCCCAAAAAGGAGATAAAAAAGCTTTATTTATACAACATAAGAAACTTGGTACTTTTCTGAAGGTTAACTCAGGTGCTATCCAGTAATTTCCATGTGTTTGGAGAGCCACAGCTTACAGCCAACAACTGTTGTACCATAAAACTCCTGTGCTGTCACTGCACTTGCTGACAGAACAAAGCTCAAAGCTCCTACTGTTTCCAAAGAGAAGTTTTCTGAAACAGCACTCATTTCTAAAATGCATCAAAACCACCAACAGGGAAGAAACACACTCTGTAACGCCCAGGCTAACAGGTCATTAACTTCATTTCACATCCTCTTAATGAGCTCAGTTTCTTTTCCTAGAAAAGGATGCAGTTTCAAGGCATAAAAATCTTACTGTTAGGAAAGAGGTTTTTGTATCTGCCAAGAGCAGAATTGCTGATGATCACCTTCACCCTGGCTGTGCCATCTTCAGCCATGACTTCTACTTCCTGAACCGTTGCTTCTTTATACAGCCAACTGTAAAAGTATAAGCATTTAGCAACTTAATAATACTGCATAAAACTTAACCATACTGTCATACTGCATAAAATGTGATCTTTGTTTTAGGTCCACATGTTCCTATCTAGGTAATTTAACACTTTTAAAAGATTGTTTCATTTAACTTTTCATTTGCTACTTGCTGTTTGGAAATAGGGTACCATATTTTTCATCAGCCATTCAGATTTGTGATTTTTATCAGAAAGCGGGCTCCAGGACCAGTGGCATGGTCTTTCAGGAACCACGTTTTATTGTACTAACACACAGACACTTTCAGAAGCAGACTCCAGGGTATCTAACGGGGATGTTTTTTCTCAATAGGTCAGAAAACTGATGATTATCCCTGTAATTCTTAATGCAGAGTAAAATCACTATGATATGATTTGGAAATTTTAAGATAGGCAAGACTTAAGAGTTTTGTATTGTTCCAAGTGCTTCTTACAATTCAAAATTATTTAACAGAATCACAGACTGGTTTGGGTCGGAAGGGACCTTAAAGACCATCTAGTTCCAACCCCCCTGCCATCGGCAGGGACACCTTCCACTAGACCAGGTTGCTCAAAGCCTCATCCAGCCTGGCCTTGAACACTTCCAGGGATGGGGCATCCACAGCTTCTCTGGGCAACCTGTTCCAGTGCCTCACCACCCTCTCTGGATGAAGAACTTCTTCCTGATATCCAATCTAAACTTCCCCACTTTCAATTTAAACCCATTACCCCTTGTCCTGTCACTACAGGCCCTTGTAAAAAGTCCTTTTTAAAGTATTTTAAAGTAAATACTTTAAAAGTACCTTAGCTGAGGTCCCTCTAAGTTGACGTTGACTGTCAGAATCTTCTTCCCTGTTGCTGTCAAAATTTTTTTCTCTATTTCTTCTTTCAACTCTTCTAAACCGTGTCCATGTAGAGCAGAAATGGCTAAAGCATTTTCTTCAGTGGGTTTATACCTGAAAGGTAACAATTGCTAGCACATTTGCACATGAAGATTAGGTTGTGAAAATATTCCAAGCATGGACAATTTAACTGTGTTACTTTATAATGGCACCTTCCTACAGATTTCACTTCTTTTATGTCTCAAGTGATTTCTTTTGTAATTAAAAGATAATAAATTCTTTTTAAGACTGCAGTTATATATGTAAAAGGTTGAGAAACACTATTAAACGTATTCAGAAGTGTGGGAGCTCTTTTCTAGACCAAGAATCAAAAAGCTTGCAGAACATAAAGAATGTTTAAGCACACATCATCTCCTGCTTACCTTTCCATCAAATCCACTTTATTATGAACTTCGACCATTGAGTCCAATAAACAGCTGGGAATATTAAGATTCTTCAGAACTGACAGAACGGTTGCTTTCTGGAGGATGGTTTCTGGATGAGTAATATCTCTCACATGAACTATCAGATCCTAGCAAGCATCAACATACAAGACAGTTACTCGATGAAACACACCGGTTACGAGGTGGCAGAGATGCTATACTATGTTTGCGTTGCTAATTCATCCAAGATGCTTTCCTATCCGTTAGATAATACACTGGCAGGTTAACACTGCAAAATGAACTAAAACTGTATGAAACCAGTACTGGTCTTTGCACCATGATGGAATAAAATCTGTAGCAGCCTAGTCTTTCACTTCACAGTGAGTACCAATTGCCTCCAACAACCCTGAAACAAACCCTGTCAATCAAGCCAGTTACAGAATTCAGATTGCAAATAACTGACCTCATTTTTCAAAGCCAAAGCTGGGTAACAATAAGGCTTCAAAAATACTGAGAAGACAAAAAATGTAAACTCTTAAGAGGCTTTAGAAGAGTAATGGTTGAAAAACTGTTTCAAAAATGGGAGAAACACCCCCCATGTAACTTGTAATTCTATTTTTACATTCAAAATGCAGAAGATTCTCCTTAGCTCCTGAGATACTATTACTGGCGCTTCTCCTAGAAAGCTTTATACTCAAGTTAACAGTTTCATGTACATATATGATCAGGTTTGCCATGCTAAAACCCAAGCAATCGAATTCAATAGTTGCATTCAGAATGTTTTGTCACCTTTGCTGAAGATACGGCTTCAAACTTCTGAAAATTACCGAGAAGTAAATTTCTTGCCTTTCACTTAACACTTCAGATTAAGAGACAAACAGGATAGTTGCAGCCAGCTTTTGAAAGTCTGATTATTACACAGTGAAGAGTCTAATCCTCTGAAGCATGCCAGCATCCAGCTACCACTCAATTTCATTACCTTGATGATGCAGGCTTTTTGTTTAAATGCCTGTGTATATGCAGCTTTACACTTGGCTATAACACGGGAAACTAACTTTAATGAGAAAATGATTGGAAAAGTACATTTATGTTTATTACATGCTGCCTGCATCACATCACAATCACCCACTTTTAGTGCTACAAGAAACCTTAAGTTAGAAACAGATCATTCCAGAGGCTTTTAATGCTCAGAAAAGCTAGCCTCAACTTATTCAGATGCACTCTTTAAGTTTTCATATATTTTATTCAGCAAAATCTGACTTATCTGTTTTACATATCGTGGAAAAGGACACATACACTCCTAATAAACCCTTTCTAAAATCCCTTTATTTGTGTATATTCTGCATAATTCTAAGTGTCAGAAAATTGGCTTATAGTAAGATATTTACCTCATCATCTTAGGAGAATACTACAGAATACTTATCTAAAAGGAAATTTTACTTTGGTTTCTCCATTTTTATAGTCAACTACTTACTGAATAAGCCACTTCTTCTAATGTAGCTGAAAAGGACTCAACCAGATTGTGTGGAAGATCAGTCAGAAACCCAATGGTGTCCACATAAATAACTGCCATATGTGAGGGCAGATAGCCACCATGGGCTGTAATATCTAGAGTGGCAAACAGCTGATTTCGGGGTTGAAGTCCTGCTTCCCCAGTCAAGGCTTTGATCAAGGTAGTTTTTCCTAATTAAAGAAAAAAAAGACAAGATTTTAATGGCTTGTTTTAAGTAAAAATTTAATTTGCAAGGCTTAGGTGAGTTGTATGATGTAACATATCTTTTCATACCTATTTCCCTAATTTGTATCTAGCCTATGATTAGCTGTCTAGATGATGTTAGGAAACTCAAAGACAGCCTTAACATTTAGAACTTGGAACTGGATTTAAGGCCACGCCTGGAACCTATGCTGTGAAATCAAAAGATGGTCAAAGACTGAACTGACCCACAAAAACAACCTACCCATATCTCTCGCCTCTAAAACTGTCTGAAGAGCACTGTACTGACAGCGTGAGGAAGCGTACACTTACGCACTCCTCAGTGCTTCTGTTGGCAAATAAAACAATTCAGTAGTTACTTGTTGAATCCAACAATACACAGAAGCACTAATAGTATGTAGCTTATTAGGTTTGTGCTTTTATAGGGCATTTCTTTGTGAACATAACACTAGAGAGATTCATTTAACTCAATATTTTGCAGCATTCAGTCATTAAAGTGCTCAGTATATACCCTAAAGTATTTCAATTATATTAATTCTAATATACGTATTTAGGTGAATCTTCAGTTTTAAAAGTATGGAATTATGACATTTAAGAAAAACATACAGTATAATCCAGATCTCTGAGTATGTAACTGATAAGAAAAATAAGTGCAAGGTAAGTTTTTTTTTTTTAATAAAGATGTTGAATAATAACATGAAATGCAATCAGAATGATAGAATTGATTAGATTGGGTAAGGCCTTTAAGATCATCAAGTCCAACCGTTAACCTAACACTGCTGAGTCCACCACTAAACCATGTCCCTACTAAGCATCACATCCACAGGACTTTTAAATCCCTCCACGGATGGTGACTCAACCACCTCCCTGGGCAGCCCATGCCAGTGCCTAACAACCCTTCAGTGAAGAAATTCTCCCTAATATCCAAAATAAACCTCCCCTGGCACAACTTGAGGCTGTTTCCTCTTGTCCCATCACTTATCCCTTGGGAGAAGAGACCAACCCCCACCTCTCTGCAACCTCCTTTCAGGTATTTCAGTATTTAATGTGCGGCCTCACCAGTGCTGAGTACAGGGGGACAATCACTGCCCCAGTCCTGCTGACCGCACTGTTCCTGATGCAGGCCAGGATGCCACTGGCCTCCTTGGCCACCTGGGCACACTGCTGGCTCATATTCAGCTGCTGTCAACCAGCACCCCCCAAGTCCTTTTCCACTAGGCAGTTTTCCAGCCACTTGTCCCCAAGCCTGTAGCGTTGTGTGGGGTTGTTGTGACCCAAGTGCAGGACCTGGCACTTGGCCTTGTTGCACCTCCTACAGTTGGCCTCGGCCCATGGATCCAGCCTGTCCAAATCCCTCTGCAGAGCCTTCCTGCCCTCAGGCAGATCAACACTCCCACCCAACTTGGTGTCATCTGCAAATTTCCTGAGTGTGCGCTTGATCCCCTCATCCAGGTCATTGATAAAGATATTAAACAGAACTGGCCCCAGTACTGAGCCCTGGGGAACACCACTTGTGACTGGTCTCCAGCTGGATTTAACTCTGTTCGCCACCACACTGGGCCTGGCCATCCAGCCAGTTTTCTGCCCAGTAAAGAGTGCACCCATCCAAGCTGTGAGCAGCCAGCTTCTCCAGGAGAATGCTCTGGGAAATGGTGTCAAAGGTTTTACTAACATCAGATAAGCAACATCCACAGTCTTTCCCTCATCCACTCAGCAGGTGACCTTGTCACAGAAAGAGATCAGATTCATCACGCAGGAGCTGCCTTTCATAAACCCATGCTGACTGGGCCTGGTCACCTGATTGTCCTGTACATGCCATGTGTTGGCACTCAAGATGATTGTCTCCATAATGTTCCCCGGCACTGAACTCGGACTGACAGGCCTGTAGTTCCGTGGATCCTCTTTACGGCCCTTCTTGTAGAAGCGCATCACACTGCCTGATCTCCAGCCTACTGAGACCTCCCCAGTTAGCCAGGATGGCTGACAGATGATTGAAACTGGCTTGGTAAGCATTTCCCCCAGATCTCTCGGTACCCTGGGATGGATCCCATCTGGCCCCTTAGACTCGTGGGTGTCTAAGTGGTGCAGCAGGTCACTAACCATTTCCCCCTGGATTGTGGGGACTTCATTCTGCATCCCACCCCTGTCAGGCATCACAGGGGATTGGGTACCCACAGAACAACTGGGTTTACTATTAAAAACCGAGGCAAAGATGGCATTAAGTACCTCGGCCTTTTCCTCATCCTCTTTCACTGTTTCCCCCTGCATCCAATGAAGGATGGAGATTTTCCTTAGCTCTCCTTTTGTTGCTAATGTGTTTGGTCCTAAGACAATATAATCTAAAAAAAGTGTATAGTCCAAAGGCTATTTATGACTTGAGTATGAATTCCTTTGTGTAAGCTATAAAAAACAGAAGAAAAAACCGCTTTAGATTTATTTAGGTTCTCTTATGAACACAGCTCAGAACACTACACACTAATCAGTGAAAAGCTACAGTGCTGCTTAAGCACATTTCTTTCATCAACCACCAGCTCCCCTGAATTTTCCTCCTATACCTCAAGCCCACACAGTGATCTAAGCACCCATGTACTTTTTTCTATCCATTCTGATCAAGTAAGAGAGATTCATATAAAGGGACACTAGCAGTACAGTCTTCAGCACTATATACACAATCTTTCTGGCACCAGAGGTGCTACACATTTCTCAAAAAAGTCTTCAAAACTGAAAAAAAATCTGCAAAAAGCATCATTTGCTTTCCTAACTATATCCTAACTGACGTATGTTCATCACACAATTTAAGAACTAATTAAAATACAAAGCCTATTCACACAGAAATGAGATTCTGGCTACAGTTTCTAATTAAAAATTAGACAACGTAAGCTCTTTCGTGTTACAATTTCACGAGTTTTTGCTTACCACAATTAGTATAGCCCATTACTGAGATAATTGGAAACTCGCGTTTTCTGCGCTGAGTTCTAAGCAAAGCCCTCTTTCTTCTTAGTTTCTCCAGGGCATTCCTAATTTTAAGCTCTTTTTCTTTCAAGACACGATTCTGTGTCTCCATGAATGTTTCACCTGAAAAATACAACCGAATAATTGGCAGAATAGTCTACAAGAGCAACAGTAATCCAAGTGATGTCGTGCATTTGGAAATCAAGTGAATTAGCACTAGGACATACTAAGTTATAAATAAGCAACTAAACCGTGTGTTCTTGCCTGAGAGAGTGGTAAGTAATTATTAAAACAGATGCTAAGCACCTTAGAATAACCACGTACACGTCTGATAAACCCCTGTGGCAGCAAATACTCTGTCCACTGAGCCAGTACAGACCAAAACTTTATATTAAGTTACTTTCCAAGAATTCTTTTTACATTCACTTAATTAGATGCAGAACACAAACAGTTTTTCACCCCAGCCTCCTCCAAATAAAATAAGATGCAATTAAATTTGTTTAGAGGCTATGGAGAAAAAAAAAAATCCTCTAATTTATGAGAATATTTAGACTTTACCTGAGCCCATGATGTATCTTGATCCACCTCTCTGCTGATCTAGCTGAGACACCTCATTTTTCAGATTTGACCTGGCAGTGGAGTAACAGTTAATTAGAAGCAATTTTCTTTAATCAAGCTATCCTAAAAATGCCTAACAAATGTGAAGCAGTAGTGATACACTAACAGTACAAATAAAACCACTAAATGGCAGAGCTCTAAATCAAACGTGTTCACAGTGAGAAGCTTGGTGGAAAAGGCACAGATTTTCCCTGTTCCTCAGCTGTGGTTTGAAACATCACGCAACTTTCTTAGCAAATTACACCAGCTGCCACGCACAGATATTTTTATGCCACATAATGTAGAAATGTGGAAAATTCAGATGCAAATTAATCCCTTTAATCTTCCTTGATTATAGCTTTCCTTATTAAACCCATTGTTATTATACATGGGATACACATATCCAATTCCTACACATTCTTGCATTACAAAGAACCAGGACCTTTCAATGAGAAATAAATTTTTTAAGCTTATCTATTAAACACTTTCTGGTTTTGCCTGTTGGGTCAGCAGAAGCTTCTTACAATGACATTGTAGCAAATATTCCTATGCTCTAATCAAGCACTGAGCATACTGTCCAAGCACTGAAACAGTGTGACTGTCCTTTCTAGTACAGTATCACCATTCCCGTTACTGTAAACAGTCATTAAGATATGCAAATATCAGTATGCGATTTGGAAAGCCTGAGGTACCTGAGAAGTGGAATTTCGGCCAACGCTATCTGAAGTTTGGCTTCTTTGGTCCGGGCATTACAACGAAAAATGTGAAGTACAACTGCGTATCTGTCAAAGACTTTCACGCCCCAGGCATCTTCCAGTTCTTTCTTTAGCCATGTAAGACAAAATAACCTACATGTTTTCTGTCCTCTACAGTACCAAGTCAATCAATTCCCACGTGGCACTACAGTTACAGTCAGGTGATGGGCACTTCAATTCAGAGGATCTCAGGATTCCATTTCAATGGATGGGTAACAATTATGAGCACACAAAGGCAAAATTTGGCTGACCACAAGCAAGGTGAAAGAGAGTTTAGAAGGTAGAACGTTATGTATAGGCCCATCAAATTCAGCAAGAATCCTTCCAGTGCCTTTAATGGATTCTGACAACAGCTCTTACAGCACATTGCAGGATCAAGAATCTCGGTGGTTAAAAAAAAAAGTAATCATGAAATGCTGGGAAATTGGAGAGTATAGGGATAACATAGGAAAAGAAAAAAAGATCACTGAAATGGAAAAAAAATGAGGAGAGGACGGCAGGAAAACTATTTCATAGCCAGCTTTCCACAAAATACTTAAGCCCCCCCAACCAAGACCAACACCCTCCCCCCCCTTGCTCTAATTCAGCAAGACACTTAAAAGTATACAGTAGTTCCCCACTGCCACCTCTAAAATCCAGAATGCTTGTTTTATACATGTTCTCAAACACTTTCTTGACTCAACCATGTTAAATTGCTCTTAAGATCTAGATTTGTGAAAAAGATGGTTTTTTTAAGCAAATCTAATACCAAAAGAACTCATACTATAAATTAGGGAATAAAATTAGAAAATTGAAATGAAACATTTTCAATTTCCGCTTCATCAGGAAACTGAAGTGCTTGCAATAACTATCTACTGGAGATATCTGCCATCTGTTTTCCTTTTATAATCAGGGAAAGCACTCAAAACTACCAGCAAAGCATTAATGTTTGTTTGCAGTTTGCATGTGCTTTACACCCTGCATGAAAACATAAACCCCGTTTATTTCAGGTTGTCTACGCGTTTCGAACAGCATCTATAGTTCATGCACCAGTAGTTCTACTGTCAGCATTAAAAAACACAGTGAAGCACGCTCCTCCCCTCAACAAAATGCATCCACTTAAAATATGGCTTCTTTTTAAGAGTTAGGAATGAAAGTTTAAACATTGGAAACATTCAAATATAAGGTTGCTCTGAATTCACACCTCATATTCAAAGTACAACACAGCATCCATGGAACTATAGGAAAACATACATGATCCATATAGATATAGAAACTTGTGGATAGAGCTGATCTGTGATGTCGACTTTCTTCATAACAAAAGCTGCATTATCCCCTCATCTTGTGAACCTGAGTAACTTTTCCAGCATTTTAAGTAGCACCAGTAGCAAATGCAGGAGCAGTGTCTATGGTAAATGGCTATAAGGCTGCTGGAAAAAATCATGCAGAAGAGCTGGAAACACACGTATCAACTGGACAAATGTAATAGGAATTAAGTTTCCTTTCAACAACACTCAGTCCAGGTGGCTTTATATACTCCCATTAGCAAATTCAGAGTCATAACCAACCCTACTTCTCATAACATCAATAGCTTCCAAACAAGACTGATGTAAATAATGACTTGATACTATATTTAATTACCTTTGTTAGTGAAGATATTCTTTCCATATTCAAGAAGACAGCGGTCACATGGGGCAATTTTTTAATCTTTTCTAAAAAATGGATAACCATTGCAAAACAGTGTTAAATGTCAACTCTCTTTTTTAAAAATACACAGAATATAAAACCATATTGCACTGAGCAGAGTGCTCATAAAATACCAAATGGCATCATATTCTTTGTTCACAGTTGTATTTGCACTAATTTAGCACTGTGGCAAGAACAGCTGCCAGTTTCACTTACGCCAATCACATAAACATAGGAATTATTTGCCCCGCGCATTTTCAGTGAACACGGGTTATTTCTGTTTTGTATTGCTTTTGTAACCTTAAAAAAAGTCTTTGAAGTTTGTTTGAAAACCTGCATGATGGATAAACAAAACTCTCTCCCTTCAGCTTTCACGCCTACCCTTAAAACAGTTCAGCTGCAGAAGCCTTCCATTTGGAAAGGTGCAGCGCTGAAAAATCTCAGTCCTTACCTGTCAAAACCTGAAAGTTTCCTTTGCCAAAAATAAACTTCTTGTCAGGATTTTTTGTAGGAATAATTATTTTATCTAAAACTATCCAGTTCTGAAGTGTATCTACAAGAGCAATGGCTTCAGCAATCTGTAGTTCAGCTTCGGGAACACAAGAAAAAAGAAGAAAAAAGCATTATAATACACCATCGTAACTTTGCTCAGATTTCCAATAACGACAGTTACACGCACAAACAGGGACTAAGCTAGATTGAAATTGTACTAAGATATTTATTTTAACCAGCAGCACAAAAAGTAAAATGTCTTACCTCTAACCAGGGTAATTAAACTTCTAGTTTGATGCAATTTTACCACACAATGCAGCTTTCTGTCAATACAAATTTTTTCCATGATTGTTGATGTAGAAGAATTTTTATTTGTATTACCAGCAATTACCAAGCTTTTTGCCCCAACAAGTGAAATGAATAACTAGCTGGAAAATAAACCTTGTTGTTTCAGATGAGCACAAAACCACGTGATTAATTTGTTGGTGTTTTTATGAAATATTTAAAGCACTACTAATATGGAATATCCTGCTGCTAATTTCACTGCTACTTATTCATGAAGGACCTACACTGATTCATGACTTGCTAAAGCCAGCAGATTCCAATCCTGTATTCTGGGTCATCAGTCTTTAAAAAAAAAAAAAAACAAAACCCCAGACATCCACATGGCAAAGCGCTGATTTTTAAGGACTTCGTGAAATCACAAAGACTACATGGCCTTACTGATGATCAGTAACCTTACTGATGATCAGTAAATCCTGCTTTGATTTGCCAAGTGGGAATAAGATCTGCTTTTCCTAACAGATTTGTCAAGGGTCTGTAACAGCAAAACTAATCGGTATGTTAAATAGGTTACCTTGGTCCAATAAGTAACATAGTTTGAAAGACAACCACGATCCTTTCTCCTCAAATTGTTAGTGTTCCTTGTAAAATGCACAGATTTCCTGTTGTACCTGTGGTGTTTCAACAATCAAAGACATTTGTTCAGACTTCAGGCTCTTCATCTAGAGGGCCTAAATAAACACAAAGGGATCACTGCTATTCTTCTGTACGTCTGGACAGAAAGGTGTCTTTTTTTCTTTTCAGTGAATGCTTATGCAAATTCTGACAAGATTATGAACTTTATCCTGCAAAGTGTCAATTTGTTATAACTGGCAGCAATAATAAAAAGCAAATGAGATGTAGGTTCATCATGTAACAACCTTGAATACAAGAATAAGTATCATACATAAACTGCCTATATATAAAAAGCTAAATTAAAAGATGCTCCTTTCCATTACAGCTTTGTAATTAGAGAAGTGTTTGGAGAAGCCTCAGAGTCATCATATATCTTAATTGTGCATGATTAATGCACAATAAACAATACTAGCTAGCTACAAGGATTTCTGAGAGAAATCTAAGAATAGCAATGCTAAATGAGGTCTTTATAGAGGAATTACTGGTGACTGTATTGCTAAGTAATGGCATAAAAACACTTCTTCGAGTCTGTGGGAGAACTTACACAAGACCTCATCTTCACTGCACTCTCTGCTAAGGACAGGAGGGCATTTCTGCTCCACAGCCAACTTCTGGGTAAGCCGAAGGCTGAAGGATTCCTGCCTGCCGGGCCAGGCAGCACGGTTGAGGGCTGAAGGCTGTAACATTCGGGCAGCAAGAGGGAAACCCAGGGGTTCCCTTGAGCAACCCGAACACTCTGTACCGAGTTGTCTTACTGTCCAAGATGGAAAGTTAGCGTGATTCGCAGGCTGAAGCACCCGCTGAGCGCGCATCATCATTAAAAAAGTTATCAGAGAAGAAAATGCCAACACTGACTCTTAAATCTGAGTTTGTATTTTGCTCCTTGACCCAGTTTCGCAGTTTTACCGCTACAGCAACAGCCCTACTTTACACCACCAGGACCAATCCCCTAAATTCCCCTCCTGCAGGCCTCGGGTCCAGAACGGGAGAAACCCCAGAACCGGCGCCGGCAAGGGGCGGCGGAAACCGGCGCCGCTGGGTTCGCGGGGAGCT
>NW_010236904.1:0-229 GCF_000690775.1 Eurypyga helias
CCCCCCCGGCTTCCTCACCAACCCCTTTCCCCCTTTTTTATCCTTTCTAGCCCCACGCCGAAGGTACTTTAATTACCCATTGCCGCTCCTCCCTTGGGGTCAGCAGAAAACTGCAGCGTAATGCAAAAAAACACTCTAATTACTCCATTTAACAGCAAAAAAAAAAAGAGGTAGTGGGTCACGCTGTAAAAGCGCCCTGAAATACTATTAAACCCACTGACTGCAAGAG
>NW_010236904.1:271-1157 GCF_000690775.1 Eurypyga helias
CCCTAAAAGACTGTTAAACCCACTGACTGCAAGAGGAGCCCGCCGGCTTCGCGGTCTCACCCGGCAGACGGGGGCTGAGGCAGGTTTCGGCTCCGTTAGGGTGTGTGTTGCCTGGGAAAATCCTGGGAATGGGGCTTCTGCTGACACCAGCCAAGCCCAGCTCCGCCGTGTGAAGGGCTTTCCTGGGCATTTGGGGTTTTTATCATCCTCGGGCAAGGTTGGAGCTGGAGGCTGTTACCTCCTTGGGACAGGGAAGAGCTCCCGTCGGACTTGATTCTGTCTCGGCAGGGTGGTTTACTCTGAAAACCGAGTTGCTCGGGATGTGTGGGTTGGGAATACCAGCAGTGTGCCCTTCCCGGCTCTCCGTGGGCACAGGCGTGTGCCCCGGGAGCTGCTGCTCAGGGAAGGGCTGGCCAGCAGCTATAAACCACCCCAGTTTTCCATAAGGAGGAGCGACGGCTGGAAGCAGGGAGTGAGACAGGGCTGGCGACATCCAGGACGCGCTCCCTGCGGAGCTCTGCGAGGCCGGGGAGGGTATAAACGTGCTATAAATCATAAAATGTTATGAAATTTGGGTGCAAAAGCTGGCAGGGAATGTTTTCCCAGGGCTGTGCTCTCCATCGTGCTCGGGGACCCTTTGCAGGATCTGTCGCCGGTCCTGGATGTGAGGGAGCATCACCCCCACTGCGCGTGGGCACCCTGGGCACCATCCCTGCGAAGTGTCCCGGCTCCGGCGCCGCGGTGGCACTAGGGACGCCCCCTCGGGAATTCTGGCTTTTCATTGCTCTTGCTCCAGCTTTTCTCTTCCCTCTGCACTATCAGATCCAAAAGCCAAGTGATACATCGAGTACCCGAAAAACAATCTGCTCCGCCTGGCCAGGTGCTG
>NW_010236904.1:1501-1812 GCF_000690775.1 Eurypyga helias
CTCCAAGGGGAGCATTCCAAGGGTGAGCTCTCCGGCACGAGGGCTGGCCGGCTGAGCGCGCGGCCCCGGCAGGCTGGGATCAGGGTTTTGCATGCTCTGACGTTTACCAGTATTTGGGATGGGGGGGGAGGGGAGCGAGGGCCTGGAGAAGGCCCCAAATACCGTTTTAATGTATTAAACACGAGGACGGAGTTGGATGTCTCCCCAGGCGGCCTGTGCTCCGTGGGGATGAGGGATGCTGGGCCAGGGGAGATGCTCACCTCCCCCCTTCGCCTTGGCTTCGGGTTTATTTTTCTTCCCTTGGGTCCAAC
>NW_010236904.1:2134-2456 GCF_000690775.1 Eurypyga helias
GGGGCTCCGTCGGGGCTTTGTAAGAGCCGGGCACGAGCGGAAACCTGCCCTAACCCGAACCCTAACCGTAACCCTGCGCTCGGCCTGTCCGGGACGCTCCCTGCTCCGCTCGGCTGGCCAGACGCCCCGGGAAATGGGAAAGATGTGCCTCGTGCGGGTGCCAGAGCCAGGTGGGATGGGCACGGGGGCTTTCCGCATCCTCGCTGGGACCCCCACCGGGATGGACGTGGTCCGGGGGAGCTGCCAGGGATGGGTTTGTGCTGGGGGCTGACTCCTGCCTGGGAGGGATCCTGCTGCGGTTGTGCGTGGCAAGAGGAGCCAG
>NW_010236904.1:2484-3025 GCF_000690775.1 Eurypyga helias
GCGTGGCAAGAGGAGCCAGCCGGTTCCCCGCCCTTCCCCACACCAGGAGATTTACGGCCTCGGGAGCCTCAGGAATCTCTTTCGGGAAGGTACTTGCCATCAAGTGCCTTCTGCAGCGCATCCAGCCTCGGGACAATAAGTGGGACCAAGGGGAATGCTGGGATTCCAGTAATATCGGAGGGGAGTGATGGGCTGGGCGGTGGTCTCCGAGGGTTTGGAAATAGTCCCTTCGGGGCTTTTCCTGAAGTCGGACGGAAACTTGAGCCTGAAGCCCGCTCCCGAAACCAACTGCCGTCCTGGCTGGAGCGTGGGCAGCAAAAATAAAGCCCACCTTGCGTGCCTGCAGCCCCCCTGCGCTGGGGACGAGGCTGCCCGGCTGGGACGAGGGAGCTTGGATGCCGGGAAGCACGGAACGAGCTCCGGATAAAGATCGACGCCGCCCGGCAAACACCCGCTTTGAATGCTCGGGGTCCCTGTGGGGCGATGCCGATGGATGGAAGCCACCCATCCCATTTTTCCATTTGGGCGAAGGCAAGGTGCT
>NW_010236905.1:0-765 GCF_000690775.1 Eurypyga helias
AATCTTACTATGTTTATCTTTAAAATACTATTTGTTTTGCTTTCTAGCCCAAACAGAATTTTTTGGGAAAGAAGAAAATCCATGTGGAAAATACCTGTTTGCTTGTGTTGGGTTTTTTTAATTTTTTTTTTTCCCCCCCAGGTGAAAAGTTTTATTTGCATATGGGAAAACGGAATGCATTTTCTTAGCATATTTTTGCAGACAAAATGAAAGTGGGTGACATGACAAAATCCTCTGTAAATTCTTTGAAATGGCAAACCTTAGCTTTTGCTAGCTGGGCAGCTACTGATTTACAAGTTTCTGTGCTCCCATGGGCCCTGTGTTTACACTCGAGGAAGACCGGGACTACAAAACATTTTAGTTTTGTTGCACTCTGCTGATTCAAGCAAGCAACTATCTGATAGAATTCACTGGTTATCATGAATACGGAGTTCTAATAAGCAGCTCCCTTCTGGGTTTGTTGGTGACTTTTTTTTTTTTTTTAACCGAGTCTGCTGGAAACTTTTCTCATGTTGTTAAATAAAACATTTATTTTGGGCCCTGTGGCTCAAGACACTGGGGCTGGACAGAACCGTGCTTGTCTTGCCTCTGCCAAGGAGTACCAGAGCCATGCTCTCCCTGTGGGTCCAGCCTGGCAAGGCTACCCCACTCTCACAAGCCAACTCCCACCCCTCTCCTGCTGGCACCCAGCCTCCTCCTGCTCCTGAGCCAGAGCAGAGACCCTTGCCAGGCCCAATACTTTGCTCCTCAGCCCAGCGCCAGCCA
>NW_010236906.1:0-273 GCF_000690775.1 Eurypyga helias
TGCCCTCGGATGCTGCACTTCCCCAGCTCCACTGCCAGCAGGACCCGTCCCCCTGCGCTGCTGTAGTAACTCGTTAGTGAAAATGCATCATTTCAGCCTAGATTTTGATCTCTTTAGGAAGAGGAGACGATTGTGCAGAAGCCTCCCTTGATTAAGGGGAACAGGAAGCAGATAATTTGGTTTTGGTTTTGGTAGGTGCTGCAGGAGGTGAACGAGTTAAAAGCTCAACCTCCTCGGCTGCCCGGTCCAGGCATGATGCTCTGCTCCTCCTGG